>NC_139628.1:60402395-60434895 GCF_964638095.1 Poromitra crassiceps | reverse complement strand
CTGGTCTATACATGTGAGTGGTACTCCAGACATTTATACACAGTTCAATGAGGACTTGATGAAAAGCCAAGCGGTATCTCTATATAATATTTTGAAACTTCACTGATAATATCCAAATGAAGTGGAGACTGAGTAATCCATGAAATGTTGAATGAACAGAAAATGCTGTGTACCGAGAGCTTTGAAGAGAACCATCACCATCACCACATCCTCCTCTTCCTCTCTGCATCTTGTTGTTTGTGTCTAGCTTTGTTTGTAACCCTGCCATTGTTTATATTTGTTTGTTATTCTGTGTTAGTATTATTACTTTATTTTGATCTGCTGCTGATGATAATCAAAAATAAAATAAAAAAACTCCATGATGTGCCTGAGGTCAGCCACGGCCATCTTTCTATTTTCCACCCTTCTGCTCCTCCTCCACACACACACACACACACACACACACACACACACACACACACACACACACACACACACACACACACACACACACACACACACACACACACACACACACACACACACACACACACACACACACACACACACACACACACACGCTGAACCCCTGCACTCAGCCTCTGATTCATTCTTCACTTCATTTGAAACACTGATGAAGGATCTGATGTCTTATTGATCTGCAATAATTACATGGATCTTCTGTGCCTGCAATCATACATATAAAACATATGTTTATGTCAAACTAAAGTTCATTTTATGAGCTCTTCCAATAAAGAGGAAGGAAACAGCGATGGTCTAAACTAAGTTAGAACTCACACTGCCAAGGTGTGAATTCTTTCTCACGGCAGCTCTCTGTCTGTCTCTTCCTGCACAGAGGTTATAAGCTCACTCTGTAGGAAGTGGAACAGTCAGTCAGAAGCAGAGAGACAGAGTGGAGCTGAGCTGGATGTGAGGATGGGGTGCACCTGGCTCTGTGCTGGGCTCCTGTTATTCTGTGAGTACAACATACTGACTTTCTGTGTTCCAATGCTGCAGAATAATGACAATGTTGTGGTGAACAGAACACAGCATCAGTGGTTTGTCTCATGTCTTTGTCACTGACACTTTGAATAGAGCACAGTCTAGTGGCTGTAATCAATATGTTTCTATTTATTGATGAAGCTGTTGTAACTTTGTTGATTGTTATTTTGACAGTTTGATAGTGTCTGATGAGGTTTCACTCTTTATTTTAGTGATGAGTACACTCCTCTACCAAGGACACGCTCAAGGTGATGACAGAACTTTCTCTATTCTCTTTATTTATTCATTCACTCAAGATTAATATCTACTCTATTGTTATGTATTGCTTCCTCTTCATATTCTACATTTCCATAATTTCACTGTGTTTCTGCACAACGTATGAGTAAGTTTGTCACATATCGCTGAAAACAGATATTTACAGTATTTATTTTATCTTCTAATTGTGTAGTGCTGTATGTGTTTGTGTTGTTCTAATAGTGTAGTGCTGTATGTGTTTGTGTTGTTCTAATAGTGTAGTGCTGTATGTGTTTGTGTTGTTCTAATAGTGTAGTGCTGTATGTGTTGTTCTAATAGTGTAGTGCTGTATGTGTTTGTGTTGTTCTAATAGTGTAGTGCTGTATGTGTTTGTGTTGTTCTAATAGTGTAGTACTGTATGTGTGTTTGTGTTGTTCTAATAGTGTAGTACTGTATGTGTTTGTGTTGTTCTAATAGTGTAGTACTGTATGTGTTTGTGTTGTTCTAATAGTGTAGTGCTGTATGTGTTTGTGTTGTTCTAATAGTGTAGTGCTGTATGTGTTTGTGTTGTTCTAATAGTGTAGTGCTGTATGTGTTTGTGTTGTTCTAATAGTGTAGTGCTGTATGTGTTTGTGTTGTTCTAATAGTGTAGTGCTGTATGTGTTTGTGTTGTTCTAATAGTGTAGTACTGTATGTGTTTGTGTTGTTCTAATAGTGTAGTGCTGTATGTGTTTGTGTTGTTCTAATAGTGTAGTGCTGTATGTGTTGTTCTAATAGTGTAGTGCTGTATGTGTTTGTGTTGTTCTAATAGTGTAGTGCTGTATGTGTTTGTGTTGTTCTAATAGTGTAGCATAGTAATTACATAATAGTGTAATACACAAGCCAGCAGTATCAGTCTAAACTTAGACCTAGACTACCTAGACCTGAATTAGCAGTATAATATTAGTCATCCTAAATAATCCTAATAAATTTTGATTTGACCTAATTTTATTGTTGTCTATAGAGTTAGTTCCACCTCTGCGCAGATTCCCCCGCTCTCTTCTCTCTCTCCCCCTCAGGTGTCCTTCATTGGCCTGACGTACACCCCACCGCTGCAGCCCTAGGTCCGGCCGTCATCGCCCTAGCCACCTGTCGTCACTCTAGGCCATCTACCCACTACTCCTTCTACTGTCTGACACCCCGGGCTCATCACCATCACCGACCCCTATCCTCATCATCCTGGTCACCTGCTTGCCTAAGGGAAGGGGGGGGCGCCCCCCCAGCCCCCCCCCCCCCCCCCCCCCCCGCCGCCTCATCATCACCTCCAACTCCTATCCTCCCCTCCTCTTAATCATCACCTCCGACTCCTATCCTCCCCTCCCCTCCTCTTAATCCATGTCACCAACGCGGACTCATGGATTCCTCAGATCATCCTCATGGAACTCCCAATCTTGTTACCCCTTTTTTCACCTAGCTAATTAACTAGTATTCTCTAAACCTACGAACACTTAAAGACTGCATTTTCTATTTCTTTTTGGACTCTACTTTTTAGATTTTCAACTCCCTTCCCTGATCTTAGGATAATTTAAAAATTACATTTTTATATCCCTTCTGTTGGACTCTTTTTTACATTTTCAATTTTCTGTTCTCTTGTAAATTTTATTTCCATAATAAACCATTCACAGAGTTTCATTATCGGAAACTCTGTGCATGGTTTAGCCCGGCATCTCTCGGCCTGTCTCGGAGGGGAGTCCCCAGATGGGGGTCCGCTGCTGTGGCCTGGGTGGGCCCGTCCCCCGCGTGGCCTGCTCTCATGCTCTCAGTCACTATGCTGGTGGCTGGGGGCTGGGGGGGCGGGTCGCGTGGGGGCTGGGTCCGCCCGGGCCGCAGCAATGGGCCCCTAGCACAACGACCTCACAAGGTTCCTCCTCAGCCAAGTCACTGGGGCAATCCATGTGGCGATCCATGTGTGGATTGCCACCATATGGTGGAAAGGTTTTCTTGCGTTCACTGGGGGTGAGGGGGTGCCGCTGTGTCCCGGCCTGGCCTTCCCTCCCACGCCTTATGTGGGCGGGGGCCGGGTCGGGGGGCATCGGTGCTCTTCATCACTGGTCGAAGGCTGCCGGTTGGTTTAGAACAGCTTAGGTAGGCGATAGATTAGCTACAGCCTAAGGCTGACCTGTTAGTGTTCAGGCTAAAATCAGACTAGAGCAGGGTAGGATAGGCCAGATTAGGCTGTAGATTAGCTAGATACTATGTCCCAGTTAGCTCTGGTTAATGCTTAGAGTAGTCAGTTGTCTGATCTTCTCCCCCCCCCTCTCTCTTTCCCCCTTCCCCCGCTTCTTCCCTTCTTCCCCCTTCTTGTTCTCCTCTCTTTCCATGCTCTTTCCTCCCCCACATCCCACCGCCCCCCCCCTCCCTTCTCCTGCTCTCTCCTCCTTCTCCCCCCCTCTGCTCCTTCTCCTCTTCTCCCCTATTTTCCTGAATCCCTGCCACTTCCTGCTCTCCCTTCTCTCACATTCCCCCTGCTCTCCTTCCCCTGCACCCTCCCACCTCTCCTTCTCTGCCTCTCTCCTCCTCTCTGTCCTCCCCCCTCTCTCACATTCCCCCTGCTCTCCTTCCCCTGCACCCTCCCACCTCTCCTTCTCTGTTCTCTCCTCCTCCACATTTCCCATTTTCTCCCCACCCTCGCCCTAATCCGGGCCCGTATCCTACTCCCTCCCTCCACCCTAGACCCTACCTCTACTCTACCTCCCCTGTACCCTTCCACCTCTCCTTCTCTGTTCTCTCCTCCTCTCTGTCCTCTCCCCTCTCTCACATTCCCGCTGCTCTCCTTCCCCTGCGCCCTCCCACCTCTCCTTCTCTGTTCTCTCCTCCTCTCTGCCCTCTCCTCCCTCTCACATTCCCCCTGCTCTCCCTCCCCTGCACCCTCCCACCTCTCCTTCTCTGTTCTCTCCTCCTCCACATTTCCCATTTCCCCCCACCCTCGCCCTAATCCGGGCCCGTATCCTACTCCCTCCCCTCCCCCAACCCTAGACCCTACCCCTAGCCTGGCTCTCCCTCCCCTGCACCCTCATCTCTCCTCCTCTGTTCTCTCCTCCTCCACATTTCCTATTTTCTCCCCACCTCCCCCCTCTCCTCCCTCCTCCCTCTCCCTCCCTCCTCCACTCTCCTGCTTTCTTCAAATGTTCAAATGTTATCTTTATTCTGTATATTCTTGTTACTGTGTGTTAGCTAGAATCAGCTAGACATACTTTCTGTGAAGCCCTCTGAGACATGCTTGTGAATTAGGGCTATATAAATAAACTTGACTTGACTTGACTAGTGCTGTATGGTCCCTATCGTTGCATCGGCGCTGTTTCTAGGCCGAACGCCTGGCGCAGCTCAAATCAGTGGGCGTGGACCAGCGCAATTGATATCGTCGTGCTGGCGCTACACGCAGCCTAAAGCATTACAACCACGCCTTTTAAGCGTAAAATTATGCACCGTCATGCTCATTGGATAACTGCAATAAACGAATCGCACGCTTGCCTTTTTAGCTCCAATTCCAGTGATCCCGCAAAACCAGACGAAAGCCAAACGCTCTGCCCCCCCCCCCCCTCCCTTCATCCAGTCTGTATGTCTGCATTATAGGCTATTATTCCATATTATTATGCTTCTCAAACCAATCTAACTGCAGTTTCAATACTGCAAGCATGTAAATACGCTACACTATAGCAAGATCAAAGTGAAAATAATGTTCTAAACGCATCAGCTAGAAAAATATAGCCTATTAGATTGGTGAAAGTTTGTCCAGAAAGATATCATTTTCTCTCGCCTGCTGCAGGAAGGATGATGCACATAAATATAGCCTACATTATGTAAAGTCATTGCATAAATGTGTTTTTATTGTAAAACTAAATGTGGAGTAGGGCCAAGTTATTGGAGCGGACATCACAGTATAGCAGATGACAGTAGAAGCTTCCGAAGCGCGTTCCGCTGTCACTTATCTAAATCACATTAAATCCACACAGGGTATATATAGGCTCAAGAGGACATATATGTTTCACATAGGGTGGTGTTTCATTTCGATGTTTTATTTGGTCCAATATTGAAATCTTCTACAATTGCAGGTTGTCTTACCATTACACATTATTTTAGATCTACCTTTTATATCTATTTCGGCTCATTTGGTTGCTATTTAGTAGCGAAATGGAGGACCCAATTGCATGCTGGGACAGGGACATTCACAGGCAGTAAACTTACAACTGCTATTTCCTATGGGAAGCTGGGTGCTGCTATGTGTTGTGTCTGTCTGAGGGAGGAAGTCAGAGAGAGAGAGAGAAGGGTGACAGAGAAGCGGCAGAAGAGCACTGGCGCACTGAATAGGCCTGGTTTCAGAGAGAGACAGAGAAGGGTGACAGGGGAGAGGCAGCAGAAGAGCACTGGCGCACTGAATAGGCCTGGTTTTCAAAGGCGCAAAGCGCTAAATTTAGGGGGGGTGCGAAGATAGCAGTACGCCGAGATTTAAGGCCGACACGCCCACTTTGGCCCATTCTGGGACTGCGCCACGCCCATTCGGCCTAAAGCGCATTTGGCAGCGTAAAGCCATATTGATATCGTCCCAAAACAGGCGCAAGGCACGTTTTTTTGCGTTTAAGGCCCGTTTTAGCGCCGAAGGCCTGTGGGAGAATAGGGCCCAAGTGTATGTGTTTGTGTTGTTCTAATAGTGTAGTGCTGTATGTGTTTGTGTTGTTCTAATAGTGTAGTGCTGTATGTGTTTGTGTTGTTCTAATAGTGTAGTGCTGTATGTGTTTGTGTTGTTCTAATAGTGTAGTGCTGTATGTGTTTGTGTTGTTCTAATAGTGTAGTGCTGTATGTGTTTGTGTTGTTCTAATAGTGTAGTGCTGTATGTGTTTGTGTTGTTCTAATAGTGTAGTGCTGTTTGTGTTTGTGTTGTTCTAATAGTGTAGTGCTGTATGTGTTTGTGTTGTTCTAATAGTGTAGTGCTGTATGTGTTTGTGTTGTTCTAATAGTGTAGTGCTGTTTGTGTTTGTGTTGTTCTAATAGTGTAGTGCTGTATGTGTATGTGTTGTTCTAATAGTGTAGTGCTGTTTGTGTTTGTGTTGTTCTAATAGTGTAGTGCTGTATGTGTTTGTGTTGTTCTAATAGTGTAGTGCTGTATGTGTTTGTGTTGTTCTAATAGTGTAGTGCTGTTTGTGTTTGTGTTGTTCTAATAGTGTAGTGCTGTATGTGTTTGTGTTGTTCTAATAGTGTAGTGCTGTATGTGTATGTGTTGTTCTAATAGTGTAGTGCTGTTTGTGTTTGTGTTGTTCTAATAGTGTAGTGCTGTATGTGTTTGTGTTGTTCTAATAGTGTAGTGCTGTATGTGTTTGTGTTGTTCTAATAGTGTAGTGCTGTTTGTGTTTGTGTTGTTCTAATAGTGTAGTGCTGTATGTGTTTGTGTTGTTCTAATAGTGTAGTACTGTATGTGTTTGTGTTGTTCTAATAGTGTAGTGCTGTATGTGTTTGTGTTGTTCTAATAGTGTAGTGCTGTATGTGTTTGTGTTGGGAGAACAGATGCTGTGTTGACCCTTGAACCCAACCGGTCCCATGTATTTCGTGGAGAGTCTGTTACCTTCATATGTGACATGAAGGATCACTTAACGTGTGATAGGAAAAACACAATGCCAGCTCAGCTGTTTAAAGTCTGAAAGTCTTTGTAACTAAATACTGTTGAAAACGACATGGCAGCTGATGGCATTAGACCTGGGTATCATTTTAAAATGACAATACTAGAACCCCTAAGTGAAAACGATACCCAGAATAATCTTCAATGTGAATGAAAGATTTCCGTTTTGTAAAATGTCACAGCCACCACCATCCCTCCCCATCCAAATGTTTTCCCCACACAAATACATTTTAAAAATGTTCAAATCATGAAATTATGTATTATCTTCATGCGATTAATTATTCATTGGTACAGTCCAGTTAAAAGTTTGTCTAAGTCAAAAACTTGAGTCATGCCTGGTGTAGTCAAAGTGTGGTGACACAGAGTAGCATGTCAGCAGAACTGAACTTGTAGTGTGAGCATACTGGATAGCTGTGTTTGTCTTCATATGGTGATGTAAAATGTTTTCCTTCTAAACCAAACAGCAGTTGCACCAAAGGCCACACTGAGTGCTGACACAACAGTCATACCAGTAGGGGGCAGTGTGACGCTGACCTGCTCTGTGGAGGGCTCTGACTGGAAATACTACTGGTTCAGACAAACCACAGGCTCTTACACACTGATCATGAAGGATGGTGCAGCCATTATAACCACAGCTATCAGAGTCTCAGAGGGAGGAGTCTACAGCTGCAGAGGAGGGAGAGGAGACCCGGTTTACCTCACACAGTACAGTGATGCAATCGCTATAACCAAACTAGGTGAGTTTGTTTTGGAATAAAACAACATGCGTTCATGATTATCAAATGTGTTCTGTTGATTTCACATTTCTATGTGTATCCTAATTGGGGATTCTTGGTGTGAACAGTTGCAAACAGCGCTATAGTGACCCTGCAGCCCAACTGGCCTCAGATATACAGAGGAGAGAGCATCACTCTCACATGTGAGATCCAGGGAGGAGGAGACTGGGAGTATGAATGGAGAACAAGCAGCTCAAACAAACCTGTGAAACAAGCTGTGTATCAGATCATCAGAGCTTCTGAGTCTGACAGTGGAGACTACTCATGTAAGGCCACACAGAGAAGTGACCTATATTCTTCTACTGACTGGAGTCACCCCACCACATTGACAGTATCATGTAAGTCAGATCATCTTTCATTCATAATAAATATGTCACTATGTCACATGTGTTTATGTTTTCATCTATCTACATGTCCAAACAAGACAATAGTAAACATGTTGTCCCTCATGAATAATGCAGTCCCCTCAGGACCAATCAGTAACAAATAGTCACCTTATGGTTTCTTATTGTGTGGGAAATAAAGAAAAAAGGAAGGTCCACACACTGAAGCTCTGTTTACCTTTAATTAAGCCATCAACAGAAATGTGTGACGTTTCGAGCGACTGCTCTTCCTCAGACATAAAAATCATACAAAGACATCATGTTATGTTAACATGGTGTCTTTGTATGATTTGTATGTCTTACACACATTAATGTTGGATGGCTTAATAGAGACAGTCCGCATGTCTGGGAACGCCCATACAGGCTCTAGGAACGCTCACAATAGACGCTGGTTTAGCTGACTCAGCCTGGCTGGGGGCGTGGTCAGGGTGGGGTAAAAACCTCTGTTCTATCCATTCAGCAAAGTTAGAATTTAGCTGATAGCCCAGCCCAGGCAGACACGATCGGGGATTTAACCACCGCAGTAAACGCACATCTGAGCAGACGTCTTGTGTTCTGCTCTAGAACCCCCAAACCTGTAGTTTAGAGCCGCAGCACCGTCTTTTGGTGAGTCAGCCCATGAGATATATTGGCGGTTTTACCCCACTCGCGCGCCAGCCGTTTCACATTTTGTGGGCGTTCCACATTTTGTGGGCGTTCCCAGACATGCGGACTGTCTCTATCAAAGGTAAACGGAGCTTCAGTGTGTGGACCTTCCTTTTTTCATTATTGTAGCGCTTTTTGGTTCCTGCACCTGCTTGACAGTTGAAAATAACAAAACGAATATTGTTTCACTCTAATCTTAACAGCACAACCTAAGCCTAAATTCAGTGCATAATGAATAGCTGTGTTTGTCTTAATATAGTGAATTTACATGTAAAATGTTTTTCTTCTAAACTAAACAACAGCTAAACCAAAGGCCACACTGAGTGCTGACACAACAGTCATACCAGTAGAGGGCAGTGTGACGCTGACCTGCTTTGTGAAGGGCTCTGGATGGAAATACTACTGGAACAGACAAGGCTTTCCCACACAGATCGGGAACAGTGTCTACATAGCTGTCAGAGTCTCAGAGGGAGGAGTCTACAAGTGCGTTGGAGGGAGAGGAGACCCAGTTTACTTCACACAGGACAGTGATGTCATCACTATAACCAAACTAGGTGAGTTTGTTGCTGGACGGAACCAACCAGTCTACAAGGCTTTGTGTGAAGGAAGGAAGGCAGCTCTGTAGTACAAACCAGTGGCAACATGAGTAGCAGAATGCTCACACACACACACACACACACACACACACGCACGCGCACGCACACACACACACACACACACACACACACACACACACACACACACACACACACACACACACACACACACACACACACACACACACACACGCGCAGAGGAGCAAGAGAGAGAGGAGAGGGGGAGTGACCTATAGTCTTGTTTTGGAATACAACATGCATTCATGATTACAGTAGTATTAAGAAAGCTATTATTACATTTGTTCTGTTCATTTTATATTTCTATTTGTATCATAATTGTGGATTCTTGGTGTGAACAGTTGCAAACATGGCTGTTGTGACCCTGCAACCCACCTGGCCTCAGATATACAGTGGAGAGAGCATCACTCTCACATGTGAGATCCAGGGAGGAGGAGACACTGACTGGGAGTATGAATGGAGACAAACCAACTCATACAAACCTCTGAAACAAAGTGAATACAGGATTAGCTATGCTTCTACACGCCACAGTGGAGACTACTCATGTAAGGCCACACAGAGAAGTGACCGATATTCTTCTACTGAGTGGAGTCACCCCACCACATTGACAGTATCATGTAAGTCAGATCATCTTTCATTCATAATAAATATAGAAGAGGGGTGATCTCTGCACAAACCGTGTGCGTCAGGTGCGTCGGAGCATCAGATGAGTTGAGAAAGGAAAATCCCGCACACTGACTTCACTTCAGACTTTTATTGGCTTTTTTTTTTTTTTTTCACTTCAGACTTTTAAAAGTCTGAAGTGAAAAAAAAAAAAAAACCCAATAAAAGTCTGAAGTGAAGTCAGTGTGCGGGATATTCATAATAAATATGTCACTATGTCACATGTTTTTATGTTTCCATCTATCTACACGTCCAAACAAGACAATAGTAAACATGTTGTCCCTCATGAATAATGCAGTCCTCTCAGGACCAATCAGTTAATAGTCACCTTGTGGTTTCTTCTTGTGGGGAAAGAAATAACTGAAGAGGAGCCGTCATTCAGTGGACTGCAGCTTTTGAAATGCTTTTTTTTTTATCAATTAATTGTAGCGCCCCCTTTGAGCCAATTAGTGTAGTCTTGTGGGAAATGAGAGAGAGAGGGATGAGATTCATCGTTACACCATTACATCAGTTTGTCAATTCTGCTCTTTGAGGAGGAAAATACTTCATGTTTTTTCACTCTAATCTTAACAGCACGTGGACCGAAGGCCAAACTGAGTGCTGACCAAGCAGCCATACCAGTAGGGGGCAGTGTGACGCTGACCTGCTCTGTGGGGGGATCTTCTGGCTGGAAGTTCTACTGGTACAGAGAGAAGAAAGACTCTGAACTCCTGACCACACAACATCCTAACTCAAATCAAATCGGCGTCTCACAGGAAGGAGTCTACTGGTGCAGAGGAGCCAGAGGAGACTCACTTTACTACACACAGTACAGTGACTCAGTCAACATTGGTAAAAATGGTGAGTTTGACAATGTGTTTTCTTTTGGAATGAAAACTGTTCATGATTACTGTTTAGGATTTATGCTAAAAATGATTTTGTTTGATGATGAGTTTACAGTAATTTCTGTGTCCTAAATGTCGATTCTTGGTGTGAACAGTTGCAAACAGGGCTGTTGTGACCCTGCAACCCAGCTGGCCTCAGATATACAGAGGAGAGAGCATCACTCTCACATGTGAGATCGACGGAGGAGGAGACACTGACTGGGAGTATGAATGGAAAACATCCAACTCATTCATACCTCCAAAACAAAGTGAATACAGGATCAGCCCTGCTTATACAGACCACAGTGGAGACTATGAGTGTAAGGGCAGACAGAGGAGTGGACAGCTGTCTTCAACAGAGTGGAGCAGTGTCTTCAAACTGACAGTATCACGTAAGTCAGATTATCTTTCACTCAAGCACTTGCATTTAATACACCAACAAGAGGCTATATTCATGTCATGTTTTAATCCTGATAAAACTCCTTTCCAACAGATAAACCCACACCTGTCCTCACAGTCTCTCCTGAGTGGCTGAGTCCTGGAGCCTCAGTAACTCTGAGCTGTGAGGTTAAACCTTCATCTGCAGGATGGAGGTTCTACTGGTACAAGGCTGTTCCCAAACTACCAGACAACTCCTACACCTATGAGCTGCTGCCTGGTAGCAACAATGGCACTGCAGAGGGTTCCTACATCCTTCATGGACCCACACACACAGGAGGATATATGTGTAGAGCTGAGAGAGGAGAACCTGTGTTTTACACTCGTAACAGTTCAACTAAGTTTATCTGGTCTGGAGGTGAGTGTCTTTGTTTGTTTGTTTGTTTCTTTTGTTTGTTCTTTCTTTCTTTCTTTCTTGTTTGAATTCTGACTAGAGGCTTTGTTCAAATACACAGACTTTTTTGTTTTAAGCAAGAATTACAGGGCAATGTGATTATGCACAGATAAGGATACTGTAAGGTTAGGAGGTTACTTTAATTATTTGATGTCAGATGAAATGTAAATACACACACACACACACACACACACACACACACACACACACACACATATAATACACCTTGCTGCCTCAAGGCAAAATGTTTCATATTATTATCTTTATGTCATAATATCTCTGCTGTCAGTTTGACCTCTGATTGTGTTTTGTCTTTCAGATGGAGGCTCATCAGCTTCTGTCACTGTGAGTCCCAACAGAACGCAGCACTTCTCCTCTGAGTCTGTCTCTCTGAGCTGTGAGGGAAACTCTACTGAGTGGACAGTGAAGAGGTTTAATGAGAGAGGACACCTGTCACACTGTTCATCTGCCTGGGGCTCAATGACTGGATCCAAATGCAGCATCACCAGCATACAGTCTATTAGTGCAGTGTTCTGGTGTGAGTCTGGATCAGGAGAGTTCAGCAACGCAGTCAACATCACTCGACACTGTGCGTTTTAATTATGTTTTTAAACATTCAATTAAGTCATTCAACATTTCATTATATTTTCCCGGCAAAATCCTAACATGTGGACATGTTTCCTAAGTGTTACATGCCTTTGTATTTATTAAGAAATATTTCAGCAATGGTCTTAAGGTAGCTTATAACTTGCATACTGAATTGTATAGCCAGTGATGTTTTGTAACAGTAAGTGTCCTACTTGAAGTGTGGATTGTATTTGGACTGAAACTCTTCATATTTAATTGACTCTTTCACAGCTGGAAGTCTTCTCCTGTTTAGTCCTGTCCATCCTGTGACTGAGGGAGATTCTGTCACTCTTGGCTGTAAATCCAGAACAGAATCATTACTTTCTAATGTGGAGTTCTATCAAAATGACCAACTGATCCAAACTGACACCAGAGGGGAGATGACTATCCATGCTGTGTCTCAGTCACACCAAGGCTTCTACAAGTGTAAACACTCTGGAACAGAATCAGCACAGAGTTGGATGGCAGTCAAATGTGAGTAGAATTAAAACAGCTTCTTCTGATTTTTGTCACTAAAACAAGAATGCGGGTAAATATTTTAGTTACTTTCAGAAAAGTTATACATGTTCCAACATTCTTATCCTTTCCAAGTGACTGAATGGTCATTATCAGCCTACTGTTGTGATACGTATCTTCCTTTCATCATCAATTATAGGAGATAACGTTCAGAATAACTGTTTTGCTGTGAGTGACTGATGTTATACGATCACTCCTACATCCCCCTCCGCAAAAAAAGAGTTAAGAGTGAATGTGACAAAAGACGTTTAAGAGTTGAATCAAAACAATATGTTTTTGTTGCATGATCTGTTATTTCACTTTAAAATAAGTCAGTGTTCATACTAGTGACATCACAGGTGTGTTTATTAATAATACCTCTCTAGTTCTAGTTGCAGTGACCACTCCTGCAAACTCTTCATTTCCTGTGTGGTTGATCATTGTACTGGTTGCTGTCATGTTACTGATCATCCTCCTGCTGCTGCTGTGGCTCATCTGCAGAAAGTCCAAAGGTGAGACTTTCTCCTGTATATTAGAGGGAGGATTACACTGACTATTCAATTATGATATATGTTCCTGTATATATTAGAGTGATTACACTCTGACTATTCAATTATGATATATGTTCCTGTATATATTAGAGTGATTACACTCTGACTATTCAATTATGATATATGTTCCTGTATATATTAGAGGGAGGATTACACTCTGACTATTCAAACTCACTGAGCAACTCTCCCTTATGTCACGACACTGAATAACAGAGGAACCGTATGTAAAGCAACACTATATAACAACACATGTGTTTTCCACAGGTCCATGTTGTGGCAGGTAAGTACAGCACCAATTCTCTCATCTTAACCATAACAGTCATAACTTCCATGTTATTTACTATATTTACTACATTTATTAGACACATCCAGTCTCAGAGCACCAACCAGAGCTCCTCTACAGACCAGAGAAATGATCAAGACAATGCATACGCTGCTCTTCAACATGGTCAGCCTTCAAACTAATCATGACTGTTCTTCACAACTAATACACACATACTACACTAACATTTATAACAACTAATACACACATACTACACTAACATTTATAACAACTAATACACACATACTACACTAACATTTATAACAACTAATACACACATACTACACTAACATTTATAACAACTACTTACTAATCAATTTCTAGAACAACATATCAAGCTTGGAACTCTTAGTGATATATTGTTAAATCAGACAAATCAGAGTCAGTCAGGGGTCACAAGCAAAAACATTAAAACAACAATACATGCTTATATACTGTTCAGCTGGTGTAATCCAGGTCTCCACAAGCCCTGAGATGCCAAGTTGACTTGAGAAGACATCGTTTACATCCTGTTTTGAGCTGAAATCTGCACAGTAGCCATGTTGCTCTAAAGCACTTATTCTTGTAGCAGCCTGCAGATTTCAGCTAAAAACAGGATGTACATGACATCTTTTCATCTTGGCATCTCAGGGCTCGTGGAGACTTGGATTACACCAGGTCAGCAGTATGGAAGCATTTTCTGTTTATTTATTTATTTATTCATTTATTTAGTTATTTGTATGTTTTTGCTTGTGACTCTGTTCACACTTAGCACAGCAGTCACCTATACATGCCTGATGTGGCCGGAGAGGTCTCCATCCAAACTGGGACCACATCCGCAGCATTCTGCATGTAGTACACTGACTGCCGGCAAGTACCTCATAAAACCGCACATTAAAAAAATCCAACTATCCCTTTAATATGAATCAAAATGGCATAGCTTTGCTTACATCTATCTCTAAAATGATCCCACTGAACATTCTCTATTTGAACAAGACATGTTAGAAGAGATGAGGTGCAAGTTGGTATTATGGAATAAAAGTGAATAATTTGACTTTGCCTTTATTTGTACTGACCTGTAGGTGATGCTGCTGTCTATCAAACTATCAGAGGCTCTGACACTCAGAATGGTACAGTATTTACTTTATGATTTATGTTGAATAGCAGAGGAACAATTTGTGAAGCGACTATTTAATAACAATTGTGCTTTTCACAGACCCATCTAGCAGGTAAGCAGCCTACAGCACAGCACCAACTCTCTCATCTTAACCATAACAGTCATAACGTCCATGTTATTTACTATATTTACTACATTTATTAGACCCATCCAGCCTCAGAGCACCAACCAGAGCTCCACTACAGACCAGAGAGATGATCAAGAGAATCCATACACTGCTCTTCAACATGGTCAGTCTTCAAACCATCATGACTGCTCTTCACAACTTAATACTACACTAACATTTATAATAATCACTTTATAATCACTAGAAAGTGTGTCTTCAAAGAACAAGCCATAAAGATTGGAACTTTTGTGATATATTGTTAAAACAGACAGTCAGACAGTCAGTCAGTCAGTCAGTACTTTCCACTGTTGGCTCTACAGTATGAAAATGTATGCAAAGTATTACACCTGAGTCTGGACGAAACAAAATGTCAGAATAACATCTACAAAACAATCCAAGACTCTGATATGAATCAAAATTGTATAGCTTTGCTTACATCTATCTCTAAAATGATCTCCCACTGAACATATTGCATTTGAACAAGACATGTTAGAAGAGATGTGATTTGAGTTGGTATCATGGGATAAAAGGGATTAATTTGAGTTTTATTTGTACTGACCTGTAGGTGATGCTGCTGTCTATCAAACTATCAGAGGCTCTGACTCTCAGAATGGTACAGTATTTACTTTATTATTAACATGCAGCAGTTTGAAATGGTAGAATCACACAAATGAAGGTGAGTAACTGACTGATTTAAATTCCAGTGGAAATCTATATTTCAGGCGGAGCTGCAGGTGGATCCGGTGACATCACCTTTTCCTCGATTGAGCTCAGACATGTTGACAAGAATGGTGAGTACACAAATTATAAACATGAAATGAATACAGAACAGCCAGCACCACCTAAATGTACCTAAAACAACACAGGTGTGTGTGTGTGTGTGTGTGAGTGTGAGTGTGTGTGTGTGTGTGTGTGTGTGTGTGTGTGAGAGAGAGAGAGATGTGTGTTAATATATTAATCTGATCATCCTCAACAGGGCAGTATGCTGATCCAGCAGAGAGCTCTGACTATGAAAATGATATCAACCACAGGTACAGTTTTAATGATCCTCCCTAACCTTCAGCCTGCTGGCTCACTGACACAAACTAGTTATAATGATCCTCTCTAACCTTCAGCCTGCTGGCTCACTGACACAAACTAGTTATAATGATCCTCTCTAACCTTCAGCCTGCTGGCTCACTGACACAAACTAGTTATAATGATCCTCCCTAACCTTCAGCCTGCTGGCTCACTGACACAAACTAGTTATAATGATCCTCTCTAACCTTCAGCCTGCTGGCTCACTGACACAAACTAGTTATAATGATCCTCTCTAACCTTCAGCCTGCAGGCTCACTGACACAAACTAGTTATAATGATCCTCTCTAACCTTCAGCCTGCTGGCTCACTGACACAAACTAGTTATAATGATCCTCTCTAACCTTCAGCCTGCTGGCTCACTGACACAAACTAGTTATAATGATCCTCTCTAACCTTCAGCCTGCTGGCTCACTGACACAAACTAGTTATAATGATCCTCCCTAACCTTCAGCCTGCTGGCTCACTGACACAAACTAGTTATAATGATCCTCTCTAACCTTCAGCCTGCTGGCTCACTGACACAAACTAGTTATAATGATCCTCTCTAACCTTCAGCCTGCTGGCTCACTGACACAAACTAGTTATAATGATCCTCTCTAACCTTCAGCCTGCTGGCTCACTGACACAAACTAGTTATAATGATCCTCCCTAACCTTCAGCCTGCTGGCTCACTGACACAAACTAGTTATAATGATCCTCCCTAACCTTCAGCCTGCTGGCTCACTGACACAAACTAGTTATAATGATCCTCTCTAACCTTCAGCCTGCTGGCTCACTGACACAAACTAGTTATAATGATCCTCCCTAACCTTCAGCCTGCTGGCTCACTGACACAAACTAGTTATAATGATCCTCCCTAACCTTCAGCCTGCTGGCTCACTGACACAAACTAGTTATAATGATCCTCTCTAACCTTCAGCCTGCTGGCTCACTGACACAAACTAGTTATAATGATCCTCTCTAACCTTCAGCCTGCTGGCTCACTGACACAAACTAGTTATAATGATCCTCTCTAACCTTCAGCCTGCTGGCTCACTGACACAAACTAGTTATAATGATCCTCTCTAACCTTCAGCCTGCTGGCTCACTGACACAAACTAGTTATAATGATCCTCTCTAACCTTCAGCCTGCTGGCTCACTGACACAAACTAGTTATAATGATCCTCCCTAACCTTCAGCCTGCAGGCTCACTGACACAAACTAGTTATAATGATCCTCTCTAACCTTCAGCCTGCTGGCTCACTGACACAAACTAGTTATAATGATCCTCTCTAACCTTCAGCCTGCTGGCTCACTGACACAAACTAGTTATAATGATCCTCCCTAACCTTCAGCCTGCTGGCTCACTGACACAAACTAGTTATAATGATCCTCCCTAACCTTCAGCCTGCTGGCTCACTGACACAAACTAGTTATAATGATCCTCTCTAACCTTCAGCCTGCTGGCTCACTGACACAAACTAGTTATAATGATCCTCTCTAACCTTCAGCCTGCTGGCTCACTGACACAAACTAGTTATAATGATCCTCTCTAACCTTTAGCCTGCTGGCTCACTGACACAAACTAGTTATAATGATCCTCTCTAACCTTCAGCCTGCTGGCTCACTGACACAAACTAGTTATAATGATCCTCTCTAACCTTCAGCCTGCTGGCTCACTGACACAAACTAGTTATAATGATCCTCTCTAACCTTCAGCCTGCTGGCTCACTGACACAAACTAGTTATAATGATCCTCCCTAACCTTCAGCCTGCTGGCTCACTGACACAAACTAGTTATAATGATCCTCTCTAACCTTCAGCCTGCTGGCTCACTGACACAAACTCTTCACTGAAACTGTATCACAGCAGCATTACTGATGATACAGATGTAATCCTGAGTCAGGCTGCAGTTCAAATCACCTCAGTCACTTTGTTTGCTTTGACTCGCCCAGATTATTCTAATGAGACAATTAAAATACTTCCAAGGTGTCAGATTGGCTGTTTGCTTTGGATGTGTCATGCCCATTAAAATAAAGGAGGACATGTCCTCTCCAATATCTCCACACCGTCTCTTATGAGATGATTTGTAGCTTGTCTCTTCTACCATACTGTAGGTGTTTTAGGTTGTGTGGTCGATCATATCAACTAACCCTCACTTAACTAACCAGAGATCGCTGGTGGTGTCAAGACTGATCTATTGCCAACGATATCTGTGTCAATGAGAACCATTGCATTGTGGACTTGTTTATGCAAATGTCTCCTCCAACACTGTGGGTGCACTATATGACACAATCTGTGCGTGCACACATGAGCTCTGTGGTTACAACACTGTCTAAATTCTGCTTTCACAGTAACAGTGTAAAAACAAACTGTGAAATAGAGTTTTTTATAATCATGCTGGCAAGCACTGGCTGAGCTTGTTTCTGTCTCTAGTTACCAGACAATTATTAAATTATGCAAATATCAGTTTTAACTGTTCAGATCAAACACCACAGTTTAGCACATCTTTTTAACAAATGAGTGTTGAAATGTCCCGTCTGTACTAGAAGTCACATGTGACCTGTGTCCAGGTTTACACCCACCTGCAGTTCACAACATATTGATCTGACACAGCTTAACGTGACTTATGAGTCCTCCACAAATACACAGTTTTATTCATTTCAATGCCAACTGTTGTGGTAACGAGGAAGCTAGTTAGTGATCATTCATGTTTTCTCCTGTGTTCTATTCTTATGTATACATACAACTTTGGACAAAGCTCTGCAGCATTGCTAGTTGTAGTTACAGTTTACAGTTTATAGCTGTACTTTGGGCATTACCATAGTGTTTTACATAGCTTTAAACACATTACCATAGTGTTTTACATAGCTTTAATCATTACCATAGTGTTTTACATAGCTTTAATCAAGGCAAGTTTTCACCAGTTCAGTACATTGTCACTGTAAAAGAGAACCTACTGTCACCCTTATCAAGCTACTGTCATTTACTGAGCTAAAGGTTCAAACTGAGTATTTGGAGACCGAGTATCAAAGTGTTGTGGGTCTGTTCACATCCATTTATGTGTCTAAAATATTAAATTCATGTTTATTCTCCATTCACAGCAACATCAACTCCCGCAGGAGCTGAAGATACTGGTTATTCTGAAGTCAAACTGTGAACCGCCCATAATAACATTATAGAGCTGATGCTGCCATATATCATATACAGATGTTGTCTTGTTCTTTGAATGTTGCATTCTACAGATAATTAAATGAGTTACAGCTGAATGTAAAATGTCAGACAGAACACGTACATTTGGTCCCTCAAAAGAGAGACATGAATTAGAAGAAAACATGAAAAGTTAAACACATTCTTACTTATATAACACACTGTATCCTGTACACTGTACAGATGTCTATACCTGCATTCATCTCTACTTTTCAAACATCACACATGTATTTTCTATACCTGCTTGTTCTATTCAGATTCAGGGCTGGAGCGTGTCCCAGCATGCATTGGGTGAAGGCAGGGACACATGCACATTAGTTTGTACAGAATGTATTTGATAGTAGATCATTTTACGTTTTATTTTAGTTGTAATAGTTTATGCATATCTATATACGGTCTATATATTTTTTTTGTACAATTATTTAGTCACATTATTTGTAAAGCAGCACTCAGGCTGTGTTGCTTCCTGCTGATCAGCAGACAGTTTGTATTTAACTCTTTAGTTTGGCTTCATCACTTCCTGTAGGTGAGAAGTGTCAGACCTGCCAGCAGAACATCATTTGGACAAATAGAGAGAATCTGCTGATCTCCATTAGATGAGATGGGACACTGTGTTCTCTTACAGGGGGGATTATTTTGTACATAAACATATTTCCTAGTGCAGCTTTAAGTCAGTATCTTATTCAGTGTTTGGTGTGAAAGTTGTCCACAATTGCTTTTTCATGTGTAATGAACTGATGTCAATGGGAACATTTATGATTTTTACCATGTTTTTAAAACTGTACATAGACAAGTGTCCGGGTAGTGTAGCGGTAGATTCCCTGCCTACCAACACGAGGGTCACAGGTTCGCGCCCCGTGTTACCTCCGGCTTTGTCGGGCATCCATACAGGCAGGAGTGGCTGGGTCTGCGGGTGGGAAGCCGGATTAGGGGTAGGGTATGTGTGCTGGTCGCTGCACTAGCGCCTCCTCTGGTCGGTCGGGGTGCCTGTTCGGAGCTAAGGCAACTGGTGGGAATAGCGTGATCGTCCCACGTGCTACGTCCTGCCGGTGAAGCTCCCTGCTGTCAGGTGAAAAGAAGTGGCTGGCAACTGCGCATGTGTCAGAGGAAGCATGGTGCTAGTCTACGGCTCTCCCCAGATCGCCAGAGGGTGGAGCAGTGACCGGGGCAGCACGGGAAATTGGCAAAGTACAATTTGGGAGAAAATTAGGGGAAAATTAGAAAGAGAAAAAACTGTACATAGATAAGTAGCCTACTGTATCTATCCTGGTGTTCATATTGTATCTTTTAAAGCTTAAATGTATTTTATCATTTTATGCAACAATAAACATTGAATTCCTTCATCAAGCTGTCAGTAGTGTTTTTATCTTGATATGAGCATTTTCTCCTTGCAGCCATGTTGAAACATGTTCTATAGCCTAATAATCCCTCTGTATTACTGATCAGACAAGTCTCCTATAATGGTCTCTGTAAGGGGGAGCAGTCGAGGATGGAGATGTGGGCTTGTGACCGCAACACCACCATCACACCAGAAGAGGGCGTGGATCCAAGCCACCTCACCAGTCACAACTGCCCCGCTGAATCAATCCAGAGACAATATGAGAGCTGAAGAGTGGTCAAAACAGCTGTCAGAGTTTATGACATGACGGACATGACCCCTGACCCCTGGGCCTGGATGCATAAAGGGCCCCCTCACAGGCACAATTAAGGCCAGAATAATAACTAAGACACTCACCTGCATCTCAACAGGATTTACAGCACAGCCAGCTGAACACTCAAAGCCAACAGCACAATGACAAGAAATAAATTCACCTGTATCTAACCCAGGATTTACAGTGCAGGTACACTGATCCAGCAGAGAGCTCTGACTATGAAAATAGTATCAACCACAGGTAAAGTTTTAATGATCCTCCCTAACCTTCAGCCTGCTGGCTCACTGACACAAACTAGTTATAATGATCCTCTCTAACCTTCAGCCTGCTGGCTCACTGACACAAACTAGTTATAATGATCCTCTCTAACCTTCAGCCTGCTGGCTCACTGACACAAACTAGTTATAATGATCCTCTCTAACCTTCAGCCTGCTGGCTCACTGACACAAACTGTTAGTTATAATGATCCTCTCTAACCTTCAGCCTGCTGGCTCACTGACACAAACTAGTTATAATGATCCTCTCTAACCTTCAGCCTGCTGGCTCACTGACACAAACTAGTTATAATGATCCTCTCTAACCTTCAGCCTGCTGGCTCACTGACACAAACTAGTTATAATGATCCTCTCTAACCTTCAGCCTGCTGGCTCACTGACACAAACTAGTTATAATGATCCTCTCTAACCTTCAGCCTGCTGGCTCACTGACACAAACTAGTTATAATGATCCTCCCTAACCTTCAGCCTGCTGGCTCACTGACACAAACTAGTTATAATGATCCTCTCTAACCTTCAGCCTGCTGGCTCACTGACACAAACTAGTTATAATGATCCTCTCTAACCTTCAGCCTGCTGGCTCACTGACACAAACTAGTTATAATGATCCTCCCTAACCTTCAGCCTGCTGGCTCACTGACACAAACTAGTTATAATGATCCTCTCTAACCTTCAGCCTGCTGGCTCACTGACACAAACTAGTTATAATGATCCTCTCTAACCTTCAGCCTGCTGGCTCACTGACACAAACTAGTTATAATGATCCTCTCTAACCTTCAGCCTGCTGGCTCACTGACACAAACTAGTTATAATGATCCTCTCTAACCTTCAGCCTGCTGGCTCACTGACACAAACTAGTTATAATGATCCTCTCTAACCTTCAGCCTGCTGGCTCACTGACACAATCTAGTTATAATGATCCTCTCTAACCTTCAGCCTGCTGGCTCACTGACACAAACTAGTTATAATGATCCTCCCTAACCTTCAGCCTGCTGGCTCACTGACACAAACTAGTTATAATGATCCTCTCTAACCTTCAGCCTGCTGGCTCACTGACACAAACTAGTTATAATGATCCTCTCTAACCTTTAGCCTGCTGGCTCACTGACACAAACTAGTTATAATGATCCTCTCTAACCTTCAGCCTGCTGGCTCACTGACACAAACTAGTTATAATGATCCTCTCTAACCTTTAGCCTGCTGGCTCACTGACACAAACTAGTTATAATGATCCTCTCTAACCTTCAGCCTGCTGGCTCACTGACACAAACTAGTTATAATGATCCTCTCTAACCTTCAGCCTGCTGGCTCACTGACACAAACTAGTTATAATGATCCTCTCTAACCTTCAGCCTGCTGGCTCACTGACACAAACTAGTTATAATGATCCTCTCTAACCTTCAGCCTGCTGGCTCACTGACACAAACTAGTTATAATGATCCTCTCTAACCTTCAGCCTGCTGGCTCACTGACACAAACTAGTTATAATGATCCTCTCTAACCTTCAGCCTGCTGGCTCACTGACACAAACTAGTTATAATGATCCTCCCTAACCTTCAGCCTGCTGGCTCACTGACACAAACTAGTTATAATGATCCTCTCTAACCTTCAGCCTGCTGGCTCACTGACACAAACTAGTTATAATGATCCTCTCTAACCTTCAGCCTGCTGGCTCACTGACACAAACTAGTTATAATGATCCTCTCTAACCTTCAGCCTGCTGGCTCACTGACACAAACTAGTTATAATGATCCTCTCTAACCTTCAGCCTGCTGGCTCACTGACACAAACTAGTTATAATGATCCTCCCTAACCTTCAGCCTGCTGGCTCACTGACACAAACTAGTTATAATGATCCTCTCTAACCTTCAGCCTGCTGGCTCACTGACACAAACTAGTTATAATGATCATC
Source organism: Poromitra crassiceps (assembly GCF_964638095.1). Lineage (NCBI taxonomy): Eukaryota > Metazoa > Chordata > Actinopteri > Beryciformes > Melamphaidae > Poromitra > Poromitra crassiceps. The sequence continues at coordinate 60,411,888 of NC_139628.1, read as the reverse complement.
TCTAACCTTCAGCCTGCTGGCTCATTGACACAAACTAGTTATAATGATCCTCTCTAACCTTCAGCCTGCTGGCTCACTGACACAAACTAGTTATAATGATCCTCCCTAACCTTCAGCCTGCTGGCTCACTGACACAAACTAGTTATAATGATCCTCTCTAACCTTCAGCCTGCTGGCTCACTGACACAAACTAGTTATAATGATCCTCTCTAACCTTCAGCCTGCTGGCTCACTGACACAAACTAGTTTTAATGATCCTCTCTAACCTTCAGCCTGCTGGCTCACTGACACAAACTAGTTATAATGATCCTCTCTAACCTTCAGCCTGCTGGCTCACTGACACAAACTAGTTATAATGATCCTCTCTAACCTTCAGCCTGCTGGCTCACTGACACAAACTAGTTATAATGATCCTCTCTAACCTTCAGCCTGCTGGCTCACTGACACAAACTAGTTATAATGATCCTCCCTAACCTTCAGCCTGCTGGCTCACAGTCACTGACACAAACTGTTAGTTATAATGATCCTCTCTAACCTTCAGTCTGCTGGCTCACTGACACAAACTAGTTATAATGATCCTCTCTAACCTTCAGCCTGCTGGCTCACTGACACAAACTGTTAGTTATAATGATCCTCTCTAACCTTCAGTCTGGCTCACTGACACAAACTAGTTATAATGATCCTCCCTAACCTTCAGCCTGCTGGCTCACTGACACAAACTAGTTATAATGATCCTCTCTAACCTTCAGCCTGCTGGCTCACTGACACAAACTAGTTATAATGATCCTCTCTAACCTTCAACCTGCTGGTTCACTGACACAAACTAGTTATAATGATCCTCTCTAACCTTCAGTCTGCTGGCTCACTGACACAAACTAGTTATAATGATCCTCTCTAACCTTTAGCCTGCTGGCTCATTGACACAAACTAGTTATAATGATCCTCCCTAACCTTCAGCCTGCTGGCTCACTGACACAAACTAGTTATAATGATCCTCTCTAACCTTCAGCCTGCTGGCTCACTGACACAAACTAGTTATAATGATCCTCTCTAACCTTCAGCCTGCTGGCTCACTGACACAAACTAGTTATAATGATCCTCTCTAACCTTCAGCCTGCTGGCTCACTGACACAAACTAGTTATAATGATCCTCTCCAACCTTTAGCCTGCTGGCTCACTGACACAAACTAGTTATAATGATCCTCTCTAACCTTCAGCCTGCTGGCTCACTGACACAAACTAGTTATAATGATCCTCTCTAACCTTCAGCCTGCTGGCTCACTGACACAAACTAGTTATAATGATCCTCTCTAACCTTCAGCCTGCTGGCTCACTGACACAAACTAGTTATAATGATCCTCTCTAACCTTCAGCCTGCTGGCTCACTGACACAAACTAGTTATAATGATCCTCTCTAACCTTCAGCCTGCTGGCTCACTGACACAAACTAGTTATAATGATCCTCTCTAACCTTCAGCCTGCTGGCTCACTGACACAAACTAGTTATAATGATCCTCTCTAACCTTTAGCCTGCTGGCTCACTGACACAAACTAGTTATAATGATCCTCTCTAACCTTCAGCCTGCTGGCTCACTGACACAAACTAGTTATAATGATCCTCTCTAACCTTCAGCCTGCTGGCTCACTGACACAAACTAGTTATAATGATCCTCTCTAACCTTCAGCCTGCTGGCTCATTGACACAAACTCTTCACTGAAACTGTATCACAGCATCATTACTGATGATACAGATGTAATCCTGAGTCAGGCTGCAGTTCAAATCACCTCAGTCACTTTGGCTGTTTGCTTTGGCTCATCAATGTTCAGATCATTCTAATAACGAGACAATTAAAATACTTCCAAAGTTTTTTTTTTGTGGGGGGGGGGGGGGGGGGGGGATTTTAGGTTGTGTGGCCGATCATATCAACTACCCCTCAATTCCTCAGCTTCTCATGAGTTAAACGAATGTCAAAACTGATCTATTCCTAACAATAGGCTTATCTATGTCAATGATAACCATTGTATTGTGGACTTGTTTATGTAACTTCCTCCTCAAACACTATATATGGGTAAGGTGACCAGATTTCCCAAATGAAAATCGGGGACATTTTGTGGTCTGCTAGGGGGGCCCAGGGGGGGCTGTGCTCCCCCGGCTTTTAGAAAATTGTGTACATTTTACAGTAAAATGTATAAATCTACTGCACTTTGAGAGCAAAAGTAAGAGGCTAGATCTATGAAGAACTTTGTGATTTTGAAACAATTGAAAAAGAAGCAGTGGTTACTAATGGTTAGGCCCTACTAGTTATCTGGCACATTTGACCACAAATAAGACAGCCTTGGTATGAGAAATAGGCTACTGGTGTATTGTGTAGAGTGGCAGGAACATAGAGAGGGACAACTTCTCTCTTTGACCTCACCAACTGGTGGATAATTTATTTCCACAAAACAAAAACATTACAGTAGTGATTTATTACCTCAGTAAACACTTTCCTTGAGTTTAGGGTGTCGCTCACCAGTTTCAAGTATTCAATGGCCACATGACCATATTAACTGCTAATTTAATATTAAATGCTGACAAAATAATTTAAAAAATCATGTTAATACTAAAAGGCAATTTTAATGATTAAAATTGTAATCTAGAGATTACAATAATTAATAATAATAATTATAATAATTATAATAATTAATTTAAACCAGGGGTTATCAAAGTTTTGATGGCTGAAGGCCAATTTAGGGAACAGTAGGCTAATGACTAGATAACAATGATCCATCGCCAATCATGTTAAAAATTGTTAAAAAACGTTACTGACTTCTCTGCAAAAACGTTTTACTGCACTTACTTACCAGATAGTTTTACTGTACTTTTAACTATTCAAAACAACTGGGATGGATAACCCGCTGAATGGGGTCCGGTAAACAAGGACAGTAGCAAAAGCAGCAAGCAGACTCCGCCTCTCGTTCGCCACCTCTGGGGCTTCGGTTGCGGGCGGCTGGGTCCTGGGAAAACCACGGCACGGGCAGAGGGAGAACATCTACTCTGTGATCTACTCTGTCACACACAGGCAGCACTTTGCACAACGTGCACAAGCACAACGGGCTTTTGTGGTGCTGCAAATGCTTTGTTATCGAGTTTCTTGCCAGTATTATTATTTGACTTTGTGGCCAAAATCGGGGACATTTTCGGGGACAGCTCCAGCGGGGGACAGAGCACCGAAATCGGGGACTGTCCCCGAAAATCGGGGACGTCTGGTCACCCTATGGTGTATATGACAGCTGCTAGCTGCTGCCCGCAAACACTGTGCTCTGGCGTCAATGTGGTTACAACACCATCTAAATTCTGCTGTCAATGTAACAGTTTCCATGTAGGCTACTGTACAGTATGTGTAAAGAAAAATTGTGAAATTGAGTTTCCACTAAAGCGGACAAGCAGTTTCTTCTGTCTCTATAGTTACGAGACAATTATTAAATTGTGCAAATATCAGTTTTAACTGTTAAGATCAAATCTATTACAGTTTAGATCTTTTTTTGTTTTTTGTTTTTTTACAAAATGAGTCTTGAGTTGTCCCATCTAGAAGAATCATGTGCTGCAGTTTGTAGTGTTAGTGTGCAACATATTGCTCTGACAGTTTGTAGTGTTAGTGTGCAACATATTGCTCTGACAGTTTGTAGTGTTAGTGTGCAACATATTGCTCTGAGTTTGTAGTGATAGGCCCAATTCCAATCCGCCCCCTAAAGACTCAAGCCCTGAACCCTCAGTCCCTCTAATGGCCGCCATCTGAAAGTGGTTGAGTCATCAAGTGTGGAAGGGATCCACATTGGATAAATAGGAGGATTGGGACAGCAGAGCCCTTTGCACTGATGTTGACTCTGGCAGGTTTGGGGTTCGCTATATATTGTTTATTGTCAAGACGCTTTGAAGGATAGACTCCCGGATGAGTCTGTTCTCTGTGCTCTCGCTCTACAGAGTGGACAACAGGTCATTTAAAAATAAATGTAGCCTACTGCAAAATCTGCAATCTGCAACATGTGTAATTATAATTAAAATAAGCATAATAATGACATGTCAGCCAACATTATACACAATGTCAATACTGTACAATACAGATTCGGTAAAACTATTTCTCATTCATCAAAAAAGTTGTGGATTGCAATTGTAATAAATGATCGATGATTATTCTAGGATTGTGTCAAATAACTACTTGCATTCCTCTGATATAATATTTTTGTCTAATCTGAAATCCCTATTAATGTAATGTTTCATTGTCAATGAAGGCATTCCAGCGCACTCGCAAACACCGCGTTCGTTTCGCGCGTGTGTTCTTTTATTTTTTTGGCAGATATTTGCAGCCTTCCCCATTTTATACGTCACAACGCTATGCATTGTGGGCAATTCCCTTTCCGTAAGTGGCCATAGCTGCTCCCTTACGGTAAGGGGGCAGAAAGGGCTCACTCCGAGCCCTCATTCACTTTGCGATTTCACTGTGGGACATCCCTAAGCCCTCACTCCCTTCACGTGAACGCGCCTCTAAGGGCTTGAGGCAGTAAGGGAGCGAATTGGAATTGGGCCTTAGTGTGCAACATATTGCTCTGACAGTTTGTAGTATTAGTGTGCAACATATTGCTCTGACAGTTTGTAGTGTTAGTGTGCAACATATTGCTCTGGCAGTTTGTAGTGTTAGTGTGTGCAACATATTGCTCTGACACTTTGTAGTGTTAGTGTGCAACATATTGCTGTGACAGTTTGTAGTGTTAGTGTGCAACATATTGCTGTGCCAGTTTGTAGTGTTAGTGTGCAACATATTGCTCTGACACTTTGTAGTGTTAGTGTGCAACATATTGCTCTGACAGGTTGTAGTGTTAGTGTGCAACATATTGCTCTGACACTTTGTAGTGTTAGTGTGCAACATATTGCTCTGACAGTTTGTAGTGTTAGTGTGCAACATATTGCTCTGACAGTTTGTAGTGTTAGTGTGCAACATATTGCTGTGACAGGTTGTAGTGTTAGTGTGCAACATATTGCTGTGATACAGTTCAACGTGACTTCTTTGTCCTCCACAAATACACGTTTTCTTCATTCTAATGACAACTCTTGTGGTAACGAGGGAGCTTGTTAGGGAGCTAGACAATCTGAGAGCCAGAGAATGTCCAAAGCAGCTGTCAGAGATGCTACGGTTCAACCAGTGCAGACTTACCCACAGAACCTCAAAATTGCTTCGTCAGAGGAAACAGATGATGGAGATGTGTTAGTTAAAGATGAACGGCGCCACCAAGAGGCCAAAGGGAACTTTGTCACCCTGTCAAAGAGTTAATGACACTTTAAAGTATACAAGCCTGCATCAGCAGTGCACTCAAAGCAAATGCATATATCATATTTTTAAATAGGACACATCTTTGTAGATATCACAATAATATCTTACTACTCGAGCATTAAGATTATGTTTTCAATTCAAAATTCAAGTTTTGAAAATGTGACACCTGCCTTCTTTTTAAGCATGCACAGATTGAAATATTGTTTTATCTACTAACTCTATGACCTATAGTTTCTCTGCCATTTGCTTGCTAGTGACTCTTCACAGAAGAACAACACATCTCTCTGGTCCATAAAATGATGAAACGTCCAATAATAAACTCCTTCATAAAGCTATTTCTGTAAGTTTGCTCTTGCTTACTCTCATTTCTAAGAGAAAAGTTAAAAACACGCACATCCAGGTAGAATCCGGCAGGTGCAGAGCTGGAGAGAGGCTGGAACAGTGAATAAATAAAACAGTTGCTGGTGATGTTTCGAGCAGACTCCTCTTCATCAGGTCTGATGAAGAGCAGTCTGCTCGTCAGATCATCAGGTCTGATGAAGAGCAGTCTGCTCCTCAGGTCTGATGAAGAGCAGACTGCTCTTCATCAGACCTGATCAAGAGCAGACTGGATTAGCAAAACCTCCTACGCCCCCTTAATCAGGTAGATGCATGACACCTGAAGGAGAGAGGGAAATGAGTAAGTGAGAAACATTAAGGTGACTCTTCCTGAAACTTCCTCTTCAACTTCACATCACACACACACACACACACACACACACACACACACACACACACACACACACACACACACACACACACAAATAAAGTGCTTTTGGCATTAACCATTTGCAAAAAAAGACAGGAGTAAAAACAATCCTCTTAAGTTTTTATTAATACTTAAGTTTGCTTTTTTAGGGTTCATTGTGTTACACAGATAAATTAGCCACACAAGTAAATTTGATTGTTTTCTCTTTATCTCGTTATCTTTAACCTTTTATTTTTATTGTTAATTATATTATCCTCCCTTATCAGAGCTAACGCTAAGAAAGTTACACGAGAACTATCACACGGTTGACTAACTTGTGAGCACATTGGGACGGTAAACTAACACCTCACAGAGATCAAAACAAACCAAAAACACATCCCAAAAAAAGAGGGGAAGAAAGAGTAAGAAAAACAAATTGAAGAGACAAACGAAAGACAAAACAGAGAAGCATGTACATTCACACATTCAGCCCTGCTCCACTCTCAACAAACAAGTACCACTCCTTTACATTCACACATTCAGCCCTGCTCCACTCTCAACAAACAAGTACCACTCCTTTACATTCACACATTCAGCCCTGCTCCACTCTCAACAAACAAGTACCACTCCTTTACATTCACACATTCAGCCCTGCTCCACTCTCAACAAACAAGTACCACTCCTTTACATTCACACATTCAGCCCTGCTCCACTCTCAACAAACAAGTACCACTCCTTTACATTCACACATTCAGCCCTGCTCCACTCTCAACAAACAAGTACCACTCCTTTACATTCACACATTCAGCCCTGCTCCACTCTCAACAAACAAGTACCACTCCTTTACATTCACACATTCAGCCCTGCTCCACTCTCAACAAACAAGTACCACTCCTTTACATTCACACATTCAGCCCTGCTCCACTCTCAACAAACAAGTACCACTCCTTTTCCCTTTTTGGTAACATTTTCTAGGCTCCACCCATTATCCCTTATTTGGTAGAGGTTCCCAGGCCTGATTGTTTGCATCAATGCAAGACTGGGAGGTATGGAGCCCGGGCGTGGCCATGGGGCGTGGCCAACATCGGGAGACAAAAAAAAAAGATATTGTCGCCATGATTTAAGGTAACATGCGTACCTACGATATGCAATTCAAGCACTCGTTTTCTTTATTTGTGGACAAGAGATACAATTCGTTTCCTCGATCTGGTTAAAATGAGCCTTCGTTTTGGATTATTCCTGCACAGGAAATACAATTTGTTTCCTCAATTTCCTCAATTTCCTCTTTACATCTTTACATGCCCACAAACGGCCAAAACGTGTCGTTGAAATAGTGTCCCTGCACTCTTCACAAGCTTATAAAGAGTCAGTGGGTATTATACCAAACCCTTACTATGCCAATCTGCAATACCTAAAGCTACCTTTTATATGTTTTTCATAAACAGCAGTTTAACCAAATTGAGGGAACACATTTGATCTTGTGCACAAAAACAGAAACTAACATTAACAGTAACTAACATTTGTCTCTCTCCCAATTGCCACTCGCAGGCTACATGGTGCTCTTCAGCCCTTTGACAGCCACCGTAACGGTAAGTGCATCAAACATGGTGGAATCCTAAATGGAATATTAACTTTTTCCATTTGCGTCCCACAAAGCAAAGCTTCCAAACACCAAGATTTGTTTTTGCCACATCAATAAGAACGGTTGTCACGGTATCAAAGGCTGGATGTGCATTGTACTGGCTATGGGCCAGGGGGATTGAATTAACACAGATCATCACCTTCACCATCATCCTCCTCATCATCGTCATCCTCATCACCATCACCATCATCCAGGTACACTAAAGATCAAGTCTGAGGCTCAACTGACTTTCCTCACATGTCTCATCAAAGTCTTCGCACCATCTCTACTACAACAACAGGTTATTAGGAAAAAAAAGCACCAGACAGGTCAGGCAACCTCCAAACAACTCATACAAGCTCTAAAGTCATACTTAAAGGGATAGTTCACTTTTTTTTAAAGTCTAGTCCTATTTGCTACTTACCAATGATGATGTTGATTGGTAGAGTTCTTTCTCACCACAATCCATCCTGTTCCTCACAGTAGCTCTGGGAAGATGGCAAACACCAATGCAAGGTCATCGGGGTCACGCTCCTCCTGTATGTCCCAGCTGACTGAAGCTCACTGAAAGTTGTGTGACTGTGGAGTAGAGAGCTGCAACCCCGTGGGTACCCTCGCGGGCCCCTCGGGCCTGCCAATACGGGCCAAGGCCGGGCTCGTTTTTTCTTTTTTTTTAATTAATAGGTCCGGGCCGGGCCGGGGTCGGGCCGTTTGTCAATAATTAAATAAAATAACGTTGTATTACTCGCTTGATTTTACACAGCAGAGCAGTCACACAAAGAGGAGGAGCGCACACTGCACACTCGCCTAGCCACAGCCACACACACACAGACACACACACCCTCACCGTGACGTTAGTCTGCCACTCCGTCAGCGTAAAAAACAACAACAAAACAAGCCGCGTGTGTCCGTGTCCGTGTCGTGAGAGAGAAATAAGATCGATGGACATAAAACAAAGTTTGCGAGGGGAGAGTTAAACAGTCCCCACTGCAGTAGGGAAAGCTCATTTCAACCTGTTCAAAATGAACCCATCTACCATACATTGTGAGGACACTAATGTGACGTTATTCAATGCAGCTATAAACGGTAAGTCTGCTGTTTTAATTTCGATATGCTTGAGTGACATAATGTTTCAGTTTGTGGGCATTGTTGCTGTTGGCAATTAAACGATCTAACGTTCTCTTTCTCGAGACATGTGTGGATTTTGACAGGCCACGGTAGCGTGTGTGAGAGGGGGAGAGAGAGACAGAGAGAAAGCTGCAGTGTTTGTCTTCATAGGCAACACAGTCTAGCAATGTTTTGGACCAACGAGTTCAGCAGCGCGGCAGCATGCACAGAGAGGGAGAGAGAGATGTGTCGTCATATCGTGATATTGATGTCGGGCCTCGCAACGGGCTCGGGCCAATTCATTTCATGACTCATCCGGGCCGGGCCGGGCACGGGCCGGGGAGGGCTCGGGCCGAGATTTCAGGCCCGCGCAGCTCTCTACTGTGGAGGACATTTCAGTGAGCCTCAGTCAGCTTGTACACACAGGAGGAGGAGCATGACCCCAGTGACCTTGTGCTGAGAAAGAACTCTACCAATCAACATCATCATTGTTAAGTAGCAAATAGGGCTAGACTTTAAAAAATGTGAACTATCCCTTTAAAGAGAGATTCCATAGCAATGATCGGATGCAATGGTGCATCAAAACAAAAGCGCGTGCGCACACACACACGTGACACACACACACACACGTGACACTCACACACGTGACGCACACACACGTGACACACACACACGTGACACTCACACACACGTGACACTCATACACGTGACACTCACACACATGTGCTC
>NC_139628.1:60389895-60392395 GCF_964638095.1 Poromitra crassiceps | reverse complement strand
CATTTGATTTGATCTGAATAGTCCCATAAAGACAAATGTTTTTTTTTTTTTTTTTGCCGTGTAATTTATTTGAACAGATTATTCACTTTTGGTTTGAAAAGACCTTAAAGGACAAATGAGTATAATGTGTACTGCCAAAATGAGCAGAATATATCTACAGGGTTTTGATTGGGTTGAGAAGAGATTCATCGCTGCCACTGACTCTGTCTTTCTACTGTCAACTGTGACATACTGGAGCAAAGTGCTGATGCAGAGAGTCCAGTGACACAACAGACAGTCTGACAGTGACACAACAGACAGTCTGATACAACAGACAGTCTAAATGATGCAGAGTGCAGTGACACAACAGACAGTCTGAATGATGCAGAGTGCAGTGACACAACAGACAGACTGAATGATGCAGAGTGCAGTGACACAATAGACAGTTTGAATGATGCAGAGAGTGCAGTGACACAACAGACAGTTTGAACCAGTAAAAACCAAAACACTCACCGCAAACCTGGAGAGAATGTACGCCCCCGCTCCCACACCCACTCCGATTACTGTGCGGAAACTGGCAGAGGAAAAGACAGAGTTAAAAACACACACACACACACACACACACACACACACACACACACACGCGCAAGCACAACTCCAGAGAAAGCCTAGCCTGACATCAGACTGAATGATGTCAACTCAAAACTCATTCAACTCTGTGCAGTGGGCACATTCCAGGGTCTGGCCCCAGGCAAGACAACACCAGTCCCCATTGACTTCAGTTATGAAGTACTGACATCAATGATGAGGATTTGGGTGAACTATTCCTTTAACTCAACCAATCCGATTATTTCCACCTCCAAGAAATACTTTTATGATTAAAATTTTAATCAGCTTAAACATAATACAAATGTGAGTTTTATGATGGCTTCATGTGTAACATTCAAGATTCAAGATTCAAGATTCAAGATTTTTATTGTCACTCCATGGTACAAGTATCACGTGTGAAATTCTTGTGCTGTGGACTCCGTTTACAACATAGTACAAATGTAACAGGGCATATGAGTGCAAAAACAACAAGAGACACAACAAGCAATAAGGCAGTATAGTGATAAGACAAGTCAGAGACAGTGGCATATTCACTGCACATAGGTGCACATGTCCTGTGCATACTTTAGACGTGCTTAAACATTTTAAATTCGGCGTATTTGACATATAGGTGCAAATAGCATATTCCTTATTAAACATACAATTAAACTCTGCGTTTTAAATTCGGCGTATTTGACATACATGACAGAGCAAGTGGCAGTTAGGTGTTTGTATTGTTGAATGACTTCACTGTGTGTGTGTGTGTGTGTGTGTGTGTGTGTATAATGAGGTGCTGTCTGTGTTTATAGTAGGGATGGGCATTTTAAGCAATTTAAATACTCGAGTACTCTCCTATTATGAACGAGTACTCGAGTACTCGCGCGCGCGCGCGGGGGGGGGGGGGGGCGGGGGTCTGTGTGATTACTATGGTAATGACGGAGCAGGGGTAATCTGCTGTGTGTGGGGCTGTTCACACATTACGTTTGCATTTTTGCATGGAGAAAGCGCTACCTGGAGCATGTGAGGAGAGGGACTGACTGACTGTGATATTAGGTGAGGTGACGCTAAGCTAACGTCTAAAGCCTACTTCAGACAGTATCTCCGATGGTTGGATGGATGGCATTAGCGCTTCGGAGCGGACAATATTGTTGTGAAACAAGCCAAGGCTCAATTCCAATACATGTCCATTGTCCAGTATCATCCATTTTACTTTATGATCACTGTTACACTAACGTAAATCCACGGATTACAAGGTCCGGTTTTCTGCCAAAAAGTGAAAACTGACCACTGACCAGTGTGAGTAACGTTACAGCTGCAGCTAAATAGTGATCACCATGAAACGATTGTCTCCCAAAAAGCGATTCTTTCTCCACATTTCTTGTGACTAACGTTATGGGAAACGACAGTGTAGTCAGTAAACTACTGCAAAGTTTTGAATGAGTTGTAACGCGCGTGCGCTATGAAAAAGCGTGCATCTGTCTCCTTCGGGAGCATATCTTCAGCCACCATTTCCGGGATGAGCTGGAAAACTTCCGGTTAAAACTTTCAAAATAATGTTACTTAAACAAAAGTAAATAGCTTATTGATGCACGTTGGGAGGAGAAAAGGTATTTCAACGAACGAAGCAGCAAACCTTGTATCAAAATAGTCGTTGTGATGTTATATGGCGTGAAACTATGGCTGTAACGCATTACTCAAAATAAATAAGGTTACAACTTACGTTACAATAAGCATTTTATTTTGAAATCAACAAAGTGGATGACATACTTGTACATTCTGGCTGACTTGACGCCCGTGCAGTTCATGCTGCCAGATCCACATAACGATGCATGCGTAGATTTAGACCATTTTTAAAGGGGTGGGGAGTGGGGCGAGTACCCGAACAGCGGAAACGTTACTCGAGTACTGACGTTATGAACGAGTACTTGAGTAC
>NC_139628.1:60342546-60372195 GCF_964638095.1 Poromitra crassiceps | reverse complement strand
TGTGTGCATGCCTAGGAGATAGATGTTTATGGGAGATGAGTTAGATGTGTGCATGCCTAGGAGATAGATGTTTATGAGAGATGAGTTAGATGTGTGCATGCCTAGGAGATAGATGTTTATGAGAGAGGAGTTAGATGTGTGCATGCCTAGGAGATAGATGTTTATGAGAGAGGAGTTAGATGTGTGCATGCCTAGGAGATAGATGTTTATGGGAGATGAGTTAGATGTGTGCATGCCTAGGAGATAGATGTTTATGGGAGATGAGTTAGATGTGTGCATGCCTAGGAGATAGATGTTTATGAGAGATGAGTTAGATGTGTGCATGCCTAGGAGATAGATGTTTATGAGAGATGAGTTAGATGTGTGCATGCCTAGGAGATAGATGTTTATGGGAGATGAGTTAGATGTGTGCATGCCTAGGAGATAGATGTTTATGAGAGATGAGTTAGATGTGTGCATGCCTAGGAGATAGATGTTTATGGGAGATGAGTTAGATGTGTGCATGCCTAGGAGATAGATGTTTATGAGAGATGAGTTAGATGTGTGCATGCCTAGGAGATAGATGTTTATGAGAGATGAGTTAGATGTGTGCATGCCTAGGAGATAGATGTTTATGAGAGATGAGTTAGATGTGTGCATGCCTAGGAGATAGATGTTTATGGGAGATGAGTTAGATGTGTGCATGCCTAGGAGATAGATGTTTATGAGAGATGAGTTAGATGTGTGCATGCCTAGGAGATAGATGTTTATGAGAGATGAGTTAGATGTGTGCATGCCTAGGAGATAGATGTTTATGAGAGAGGAGTTAGATGTGTGCATGCCTAGGAGATAGATGTTTATGGGAGATGAGTTAGATGTGTGCATGCCTAGGAGATAGATGTTTATGGGAGAGGAGTTAGATGTGTGCATGCCTAGGAGATAGATGTTTATGAGAGAGGAGTTAGATGTGTGCATGCCTAGGAGATAGATGTTTATGAGAGAGGAGTTAGATGTGTGCATGCCTAGGAGATAGATGTTTATGAGAGATGAGTTAGATGTGTGCATGCCTAGGAGATAGATGTTTATGGGAGAGGAGTTAGATGTGTGCATGCCTAGGAGATAGATGTTTATGAGAGAGGAGTTAGATGTGTGCATGCCTAGGAGATAGATGTTTATGAGAGAGGAGTTAGATGTGTGCATGCCTAGGAGATATATGTTTATGAGAGATGAGTTAGATGTGTGCATGCCTAGGAGATAGATGTTTATGAGAGAGGAGTTAGATGTGTGCATGCCTAGGAGATAGATGTTTATGGGAGAGGAGTTAGATGTGTGCATGCCTAGGAGATAGATGTTTATGGGAGAGGAGTGGCATTGGGAGTTGCTACAGGAGAAGGTGGTGGAGGAGATATGGATATCAATACGTGACAGGATGGCAGAAACCGTCCCATAACTGGAGGGTAACATGTAACATGGAACCCCTACCTGTTTCCTTTTTGTAAGTCACTCTGAATAAGAACCTTACACAATGTCGAGTTTGGCACTATACTGCCAGGGTTAAACAATATACATTTTTCTGTAGCGGATTGTAGGTTTTTGGGGTGTCAGCCGGAGTTTAGGCTGACAATGTTGTGCACACCGGATAGTTAGTTAGGTTAAGTTAGTTAGGTTAAGTACATACATGCGTGCCTGGGTAGCAAGCAGACGGCGGTATTTGACAATTTAGCAGCTAAATCATAGATTATTGAAAGATATTCCATATTCCAGACTGAAATGCTATAACAGAAGTGGAGTATTGGCCAGAATGACATGAACATTTGGACACTTATTCAGTGGGTATCTTGCATGTTGCGTTCAGGTGCACTGTAAAAACAAAAAATTCCCCTATGTATGGGAAACACTGTACTCAATGTGAATGACACTGCATATACTGTATGGTGCACATAATGATCTATCTTTCATTCTGACTCCTCTCTCTATCTGTCCAGTCGGAGGGGGTCTGGACACCTGCCTGGTCAGCACGTGTGACGGCATCGCCCGCTTACCGTGGAAGGAGGTGGTCTATCCAAAGTTCATCCACGATCCTTCTGACGAGCAGGGCCTGATGTCCACCCACGAGGGCTCCATACCCAACTGCATGCCCAGTAAGGGGGACAGCAGCCTCGGGGGTTGGGGTGGATCTTCCTCTGGAGAACTGGACTCCTGGTCCTGGGATGAGGAGGACGACAATGATCTACCTCCAGATGGGCTGGACACTCAGCCTGCTCTGCCCCGGCGAAGGCGCAGTGAAGATGGGCTTGGGCGGACAGCAAGGCACCCCCAGATGGATGGGGACTATGTGGAGCTCTTGGAGCCCAGAGGAGGCCCTGATGGAGGGGTTGATCCAAGGCAGAGGTACCTGGAGATGCACGGGATCTGTAAGACCAAGACGTTGCCTCTGTGTAGGAGAAGTAAGGCCATCAAACTCCGGAGGGGGAAAGCCTGGGGCTACGGGAGGTTGGACGGATCAGGCAGCTTTCGAGCTGTCCTAGGCAGCAAAAGAGACATGGCGACCCCCAGGGGAGATGCGTTACCTTCTCGGGCCTCGCCAGCGGTCGTTGACCCCGGCAGAGGCAGGCGGTCCTATTCCTCTTCTCTCCACGACTCCGATGAAGGAGATAAACGGAGTCGAGACTCTGAAGGCCTCGAAAGCCACAGGCTTTATTTCGATGGTCCGTCCAAGGAGAGGAGGCCTGGGGTGGGCAGGGAGAGAGAGAGTAACGGCCTCATGCAACCATGCAGGGACAGCCACAGGAGCAAAGACTCTGGCAGCAGTGACAGTTTGGTCACAAATGAGGTCCAAGACTTGACCAATCACAAAGCCGTGCACGTTATAGAGGGCCACTCAGATCACGGCTCTCACTCTGACTCTGTTTTCGAGGATACAGATAAACCACTGAGTGGAGACAGTGATGCCACCACGCCTACGTCAGATGCACCAGAATGTGGAATAAAACCTGGGATGCCATTCGCTGATGTTTCAGCAAGTGGAGGGAATACTAACAGCCCATTGGTTAGTGGATCTAAAGCAAAGAACTCCAAGTGGAGTGGCAAAGGCGAGACAGACAACTCGGCAAAACCTTCTGGGCTTAGCACTGGTTCTTCTGACCCAAAGATGAACCTCACAGCAGAAAGGGACGAGGGGAAGACAGAGGACAGAGTGTGTCCCAGAGGAAAAGAAGTCAAAACAGCAGGATTCAGAGCGCCAAGGTACCGTGAAGCACACAGACTTGTGTTTTTGTGGTGAGAGATATGTACTGTGGCCCACGTTTTCCTATTTGTTTTCTTTTTTCACACTTGCATATGAGAGTCCAGAAAGGATGTAACACCTACATGTGATTTGTACCTGGGCACATACAGGAGTATATATAACTGAAGATATACAATACACAGAGAGATTACTACCTGGGCACATACAGGAGTATATATACCTGAAGATATACAATACACATAGAGATTACTACCTGGGCACATACAGGAGTATATATACCTGAAGATATACAATACACAGAGAGATTACTACCTGGGCACATACAGGAGTATATATAACTGAAGATATACAATACACAGAGAGATTTCTACCTGGGCACATACAGGAGTATATATAACTGAAGATATACAATACACAGAGAGATTACTACCTGGGCACATACAGGAGTATATATAACTGAAGATATACAATACACAGAGAGATTACTACCTGGGCACATACAGGAGTATATATAACTGAAGATATACAATACACAGAGAGATTACTACCTGGGCACATACAGGAGTATATATAACTGAAGATATACAATACACAGAGAGATTACTACCTGGGCACATACAGGAGTATACAGTATATAACTGAAGATATACAATACACAGAGACTTGGCCTTTGTTCACACCATACGCCAACCATACGCCAAAGCCACGCTGAAGCTGAGCTCACGCTTAACCGCTCACACAAGAAGCACTCTCTTTTCCTCGGCACGCCTTGACCCCACCCACAACTTCCATTGACTTCATGCCTGGCTTCACGCTTAGAAAATAGCATTGAATCCTGAATGATCGCTTCAGCGCGGCTTCAGCATGGCTTGAGCGTGGCTTGAGCAAGGCACGCGCGCGGCTGGTGTGAACGGCCTCGCCTGTTAACGCTGTTAACTGTTGATGCCGAAATGAAACTTGTGGGTTCAGCGTAGGTTGAGCGCAGGTTGAGCGTAGGTTGAGCGTAGGTTGAGCGTAGGTTGAACGTCGCTTCGCACATGGTGTGAACGTGGGCTAAGGCTGCAGATATAAGCTGCCATCCAGACACACTAGAGAGATTGAATAGAACAGTAAAACCTCCAGTTTCTGAACCTAAATATCTGTTAAATAGGGAGAAGTAGTAGTAGTAGTAGAAGTATGCACTAATGGCTAAATATAAACTTTTTGACATTTTTATATTTCCTTGAGAAATTTCCTTGCATATTTTGCCATGTTTTAAATTGATGTAATGGAAATTGAACACATTTTAAATTGTGGAGATAACATTTTTAATGTAAATAATTTGTATGTTTTCCTAATATTTCAGTTTGTTATAATTGAGCCGCTGAACAACATGAACAACATGAACAACATGAGTCTTGAGTGATGGAATGTTTGACTTTCTGTTGTGTGGTTGAATTTCAGGAGGAAGCGGAAGGGGAAGGGGGCCAAAGGGAGGGCCAGGTCTGGTGGGCGTGGCCACCAGAAGGCCTCGAAACAAACGGCTAAAGTTCCTCAACCAAGTCCCACCTGCTCTTCCTCAACAACACTACCAATCACAGACAACCAATCAGAACCAGCAGAACAGACAGACGGACCTGATGGAGAACGCACTTCAACCAATGAGGGGACAGAGGACACTCTGTCTAGGAAAAGCAGCACAGGTTTGAAGTTAATTGAAAATAATTAATTGATACTTTTGCTATATTTTTGATCTGGTTCCTGTGTTGGTGTTTCATACATTCCTCTGTTGATTGTATTTGCTTCTTGGAATAATTGTTTTATCCTCATGGTAATCTTTGTATCTCTCAACAGCGACAAAGCCAGAGTATTTGCCTGTCTGTACTGGCCAATCAGGCACATCCTTATTGAACCACTCTAAAGAGGAGGCGGAGTCAGAGGCACATCCCGACCAATCCAATGGACTTTCATATAAAGAACCTCCCCTACTAAGGGAATTGGAGACAAAGTTCCTCCAATCAGGGAAGCTCAAGTTGACAGGTAAGGTCCCTGTAGACATACTTACAGTATGCCATGCAGCTCAGAAAAGTCATTGGTCATCATAGAGTGAACAAAATTGATAGAAATTGTCCAATCTGAAGACAGTGAACAATTTTTGAAGCATGAATTCTCAGTGCTTCAGTTTTCAACTACGGTTAAAATGTGTTTTTACCAAATCAATACTGATATTTCTGTACTGAAGCTGCTGATATAAGCCAACGTTTTGTGCTGATATTCAATATCTTTTTCATTTGACAATTGTTAAAACTATTTTTATTTATTTTTCATTTTTGTCAGGTTGGAAGAGCCTCTGAAAAAAGCATTCAGACCCTCATAGGGCATTGAAACAGACAAATGAAATTAACTACTAACTAACTAACTAACTAACTAACTTAACTACTTAAACAAGCATGATTGAAAAATATGCAAAGAAAATAAATAAAGGTTTTTTAGACTCCTTCATGTAGCTGTGGTGAAAGAGGAACCTGCATCATATCGGGAATGCACAACATTAACTGGCTGATGTCCGATATTTAATCAAATCCTTATATTTAATTGGCAAAACAATTAGTCTCAACACATCATAACTGCCCCGCCCCCTTTTACCTTCCTATTCCAATACTCTCTGCCCCCGCCCTCCTCCTCTCTGTCCACAGGTACAGTCGACAGGTTGGGACGGGCTCTGGTTGCCACGGAGACGCATACACCTGAGGAGGGGACCTGTGAGGAGGAGATGGCCCGCGTGCTGGCCTGCTACCACAGAATCACCCGGTGAGGGTTAGGGTTAGGTGCTGGCCTGCTACCACAGAATCACCCGGTGAGGGTGAGGGTTAGGGTGCTGGCCTGCTACCACAGAATCACCCGGTGAGGGTTAGGGTGAGGGTTAGGGTGCTGGCCTGCTACCACAGAATCACCCGGTGAGGGTTAGGGTGAGGGTTAGGGTGCTGGCCTGCTACCACAGAATCACCCGGTGAGGGTTAGGGTGAGGGTTAGGGTGCTGGCCTGCTACCACAGAATCACCCGGTGAGGGTTAGGGTTAGGGTTAGGGTGCTGGCCTGCTACCACAGAATCACCCGGTGAGGGTTAGGGTTAGGGTGCTGGCCTGCTACCACAGAATCACCCGGTGAGGGTTAGGGTTAGGGTTAGGGTTAGGGTTAGGGTTAGGGTTAGGGTTAGGGTGAGGGTTAGGGTTAGGGTTAGGGTGCTGGCCTGCTACCACATAATCACCCGGTGAGGCTCCAGTCAGGACATCTCAGAGAAGCATTCGAGTCTTTGAAACAGTCGTAATAGTTTGTTTTTCATTTTTCAACTTTCAGGCTAATGTCAGGAATTTGAGCACTGCTTCAGTATTTAAACCCTGAACATTTTCATCACAAAATTGTGATGAGCATGTTCTCTCTTGTGTGTCCTTTGCTGCCCATCACATCACTTAATGACAAAACTCAATTGTCTTCCCGTGTGCTGGGACAGGGTTAGGGTTGTGCTCGGACAGTAGGACAGTAGGACAGTAGCCTACTTTCCTTTTTGACATTACTGTGGTCCTATAGTCTGAGAGCACCATGCAGCCCTCATCTCCAAAACAGGTTTTAGTGTGTAAACTCCCTCAAGTGAATGAGAAACCTGTTCTGTTAAACATGCTTCATCATTTACATGTACAGTAACTTGATTTGACAGCTGACTTGACTTGACTTGTTTTTTTGTCTGTGTCTTTGTCAAGTTGGTGCAGTAGGCTACTTATGACAACGCAACAAGTGCAAGAAAGAAAGAAAGAAAGAAAGAAAGAAAGAAATAAAGAAAGAAAGAAAGAAAGAAAGAAAGAAAGAAAGAAAGAAAGAACACAATTTACCGTAGGATAATGGGAGCTTGCCAGGCCCGGCACAATTAAAATGATTAAATTCATATTTTATTTCTTCTACAACAGTTTTAGAAAGAAATAATAAATGTAAAGTTCACATTTATTCCTACAAATACTGGAGAGATGACCCAGTGTAACAGATGACCCCTCTGCCCCCTCCCTCCTCACCTCCACCCCCACCTCCACCCCTCTGTCCCCTCCCTCCTCACCTCCACCCCTCTGACCCCTCCCTCCTCACCTCCACCCCTCCCTCCTCACCTCCACCCCTCTGCCCCTCCCTCCTCACCTCCACCCCTCTGCCCCCTCCCTCCTCACCTCCACCCCTCTGTCCCCTCCCTCCTCACCTCCACCCCTCTGACCCCTCCCTCCTCACCTCCACCCCTCTGCCCCCTCCCTCCTCACCTCCACCCCTCTGTCCCCTCCCTCTCCTCACCTCCACCCCTCTGCCCCCTCCCTCCTCACCTCCACCCCTCTGTCCCCTCCCTCTCCTCACCTCAACCCCTCCCTCCTCACCTCCACCCCTCTGCCCCCTCCCTCCTCACCTCCACCCCTCTGCCCCCTCCCTCCTCACCTCCACCCCTCCCTCCTCACCTCCACCCCTCCCTCCTCACCTCCACCCCTCTGCCCCCTCCCTCCTCACCTCCACCCCTCTGCCCCCTCCCTCCTCACCTCCACCCCTCCCTCCTCACCTCCACCCCTCTGCCCCCTCCCTCCTCACCTCCACCCCTCCCTCCTCACCTCCACCCCTCCCTCCTCACCTCCACCCCTCCCTCCTCACCTCCACCCCTCTGCCCCCTCCCTCCTCACCTCCACCCCTCTGCCCCCTCCCTCCTCACCTCCACCCCTCTGCCCCCTCCCTCCTCAGGCCCGTGGCTAAAGAGAAAGGTCTGACGGTGGTAATGGACAGCAGGCGCGCTCCACCCTCCGCCCTCTGTCTCTCCGCACTTAAATTGTTCCAGGTGAAGCAGAAAAACCCTTTGCTCTGGTTGCTGTGCTTTAGTTTACCTGCAGATGTCACCAAGTAGCACAAGTAGCTTGCATGCTTTTACCACCTGTGTGTGTGTGTGTGTGTGTGTGTGTGTGTGTGTGTGTGTGTGTGTGTGTGTGTGTGTGTGTGTGTGTGTGTGTGTGTGTGTGTGTGTGTGTGTGTGTGCGTTCCAGGTGTTGGTTCCTGGTGGTCTGGGATCTGTTCTGGTTTTGCTGGAGGAGCAGCAGGAGACGCCTTCTCACACTCTGGATGGAGTGGAGGTGACCTCATACACAAACCATGTTTGCATTTGAAGTGTTACCTTATGGGACAACGCAAACATTTGATTAGTTCTGTTTAGTCGGATTTAATGAATTAATTTGCAAATACATGTTAAAACACAACATGTTAAAACACAAATACATGTTAAAACACAAGCTCACATGGGACTTGTTAAAGCAAGCTTGATCTAATAAGAAGTAGGAAAAAACAACATAAATTCAGTGTAAACTCTAAGTGTAAACTAAGAAAATACAAGTTCCCTGAAAATTCTTTGTTCATCATTTAATGAAGAGGGACATGTGTGCCGCTCAACAGGAAATAACATTTCATAAAAACATGAAAACGCTGAAATGTTTGTTTTTGCTGAGTTTGCTGAGTGTCAGATGCTCTGAGCTGAAGCACACCACACGTCCACATGCTGGTTGAATCTAAATAACCCTGATTTCCATATTTGGCAGATCTCTAAAGTTTGCAAATAACTCAGCTCATTGCTTTACAATCGATCGGCAGATTACATCCCAGGTTACATCCCAAATCCAGAATGACTTTAGTTTTCAGACACATGTAAAAGGGTTTTCTTGCCACATGGTTTCTATTATGGCCTTAAATAAAGTGGATCTCTAATCAGAAGGGCAAACTGCTTATCTTTATTAAAAGTGAGACGTCTTCATTTATAAACAAAGGAAATGGATGTTAGCAAATTGTTGAAACTTAGCCAAAATTGCCATGTTTTCCCTGTGTTTGTGTGCATAAACTCTAAGCCCATAGAGGTGTAAATGTGAACACTCATATTCAAATCCGTTTTATGAGTTGGCACGTGCAGCTTCCATATCGCAGGATAAATTAAGCCCATAGCCTAACATGAAAAACCTGAACATGCTACCTGGGATATGCCAATATTAGCATAATATTAGCAGTATAAGCTGGCAGTAATCATATTATGTATTGTTGGATTTGAACAACATGAAAAAGCTGGTTATTTATTGTTCCATGTAAACGCCATATGGATGATATTATGCATGTCCACTGCCTTCTGCCCAGTGCATGCTGGGATAAGCTCTCTTCAACAACTGAATGAAGTTGGAGCAGCTGTTTCTAGTCATATATTGAATCATATGTTTTATGTCTCGTTCCAAACACACACTTTATGTGAGAAGCTAACTCAAAAGAAGAAGAAACAAGAAAACTTGGTGAATGTTTTGAATGAATTATACAGTTTTAAGAAACGCTTTGCTCACTTCGTCAAAGTTGCGCCTGATTCTTGCACAAAGCGCGTTATTATCAACGTTCTTAATGATGCATTCACGTTTGCTAATGTTAAAGTACTCAGATAAGAGGTTACACGCTCAAGGTTAGCAGTCAAATAACTGCAACTGCCCTTGAATTACCACATACTGTTCACTCACACCTTATGTTTATCCCTCCTTTTATTTGTATCCCTCAGTAATTTAAAGCAGCTCCAGAGAACTTTTAATTGGTTATGAAACAGTCTATAAAAGTCTACTGATTCCTCACATCTGACCTACATCAGCACAGGAGACCATCAGCGAGGAGATGGGTGTTTCTAAATGCTTGTGATCAGGGTATCTCATAGCGTCCGTCACCTGTTAACGGTGAAACGGGTTCTAATTGTTCCGGCCGGTGAACAAATCAGTGACCAAGTGGGAGGAGCAGTGACCCAGTGGGAGGAGCAGGGACCCAGTGGGAGGAGCAGGGACCCAGTGGGAGGAGCAGGGACCCAGTGGGAGGAGCAGGGACCCAGTGGGTCCTCATTTAAAAGTTCACTGTTTCACAAACTTTTGTTAACCACAGACCTTATTTCAAGCATTTATCCAAGATCCCCATACAAAAATCCCATCGTCTTTTAGTCGTAGGAAGTTACTGGACGTGCTACATGGACTCATTCCTGTGGTCTTTTAGTCGTAGGAAGTTACTGGACGTGCTACATGGACTCATTCCTGTGGTCTTTTAGTCGTAGGAAGTTACTGGACGTGCTACATGGACTCATTCCTGTGGTCTTTTAGTCGTAGGAAGTTACTGGACGTGCTACATGGACTCATTCCTGTGGTCTTTTAGTCGTAGGAAGTTACTGGACGTGCTACATGGACTCATT
Source organism: Poromitra crassiceps (assembly GCF_964638095.1). NCBI lineage: Eukaryota > Metazoa > Chordata > Actinopteri > Beryciformes > Melamphaidae > Poromitra > Poromitra crassiceps. The sequence continues at coordinate 60,361,733 of NC_139628.1, read as the reverse complement.
CCTGTGGTCTTTTAGTCGTAGGAAGTTACTGGACGTGCTACATGGACTCATTCCTGTGGTCTTTTAGTCGTAGGAAGTTACTGGACGTGCTACATGGACTCATTCCTGTGGTCTTTTAGTCGTAGGAAGTTACTGGACGTGCTACATGGACTCATTCCTGTGGTCTTTTAGTCGTAGGAAGTTACTGGACGTGCTACATGGACTCATTCCTGTGGTCTTTTAGTCGTAGGAAGTTACTGGACGTGCTACATGGACTCATTCCTGTGGTACTCTAAAACAACTCACTCATTCCCTTTTCTCTGGCCTTTCTCATCCTACCTTTGTCCTCTCCTTGGCTGTAGGTCCACCTGGTGCGGGGGACAGTGGTCCTTCAGCAGTATGTAGACAAGCAACAGCTGCCCAAAGAGTTGGACGGAGACTTCAGCCACTCTCATCCAGACTGGCTGGCCTTCAGACTGGTGAGAGAAGACAGGAGAGACGAGTGACAGTAGTCGGGTTTCCATCCACCTGTTTTGATGCGAAATTTCAATTTGCGCATTAAAAAACGGAGTGGAAACGCTGCCTAATTGGCAAAAACCTCCAAATATCGCAAAAAAGGTTTCACGCTTGAGGGAGGCGGAAAAGTCGAGTGTATCAATAAAAGGAAAATGCGAAACGTGCGGTGGAAACAGTTTAAGCGATATTCCGTTGTCTCTCCATTCAAAAACAACACAGTTTGCCTTGATCACTGCAAAACATGACATGCGTGTGTAGCCTCCACACAACAGGGCTACACACGGTAAATCATGGTACGCGCAGCACAATACCTGCCGTGGTAAACAGAAGAAGACTGGGATATTAACTTTAAGGTGACTCACTTCTAGACTTAAATGAAATTGTATTCACTTACTATCTGCTCCGTGGATTACCATTTTACAATTTCGGAGCCAAAATTGTAACATAGTTGGTCCACAAACGTTGCTATTTTACAATTTCTTTGGAGATCGGGTTGGGATTATAACGTTAGTTTGCCGAGTCGCACCTGGTAATCCAGAAATGGCGTTATGGTACCTTTGTCTACTTGTAGATCATCAAGAAACTTTAAATGAATAACGTTAGATGTGTTTAACAGAGCTGTATATCAGGTCTAGCAGCTGATCAGCAGCTCAGACAGCCTCAAACACGAGGTGATTGACAGCTCTATAATTCGCAAAATAGCAGTGGATGGAAACGCGCATTGTTTCGCATTTTATTTTGCCGACTTTCTGAAATTATTATCTTTTTTTTTTTTTACATCCATCCCCATTTTTTTGTCCTTGCTGTTTTAGATAGTACAGCAGTGGTTCTCAAACTCAAACTCTCAAAATAAGAAATGGATTGAATTAGTGCCTCCTGAGCAGATTTAATTTATTGTCATGATTTATTCTGACATTTTCCCACCATGTACCCTTAGGCCCTAGCCCTAAACCCTAACCCTAAACCCTAAACCCTAGGCCCCAGGGATACACGTAACCCCTGGGGCCCACAGCAGTACAGGTTACAGTGCTAAAAACGTTTCTACTTTCCTGTCATTAGAATGACATGTCTGTTTTTAGGGGAATCTTGCAGAGGTGATCTTTTAACCCATTGATACCTGATGCAGCATTTGTGTGTGTATCCCTTTAAGACCGCGAACCGCGTAGACGCGGTTCGCGGTCTTAAAGGGATACACACACAAATGAGGGATATACACGCAAATGCTGCATCAGGTGAGTTAAGAGAGAGAGAGAGAGTGAGAGAGAGAGAGTTTAGTTTAGTACTGGCCTACTGACTGAAGGCAGAGACATCTCAAAAGTGACAGAGAGGCAAAGGGCAGAGGAGGAGGAGGAGGAGATATAACAAGAGTTTGATGGCGGTCGACTTGGGAAGGATGATGTCATGACGAAGAGGGTGTGGAGAGAAGAGTCCTGAAGGTTGTTTAGGATTGGCTAATAGCTTTTCCCCCACACACTTTATCTAAACAAATGTGACCTCTCCCATGGACTTTACTGGGTAGGAAGAAGGAAAAGGGAGAGAAGGGTTTGCATACAAAATCAGTGCCAACCTTAACGGGTACATTCCTTTGTGAATGACCTTCTTTGCAGTACAACAATACATACTCCTCATAGTAGCCTATTTTTAGATAATTTTTAAAGAGTTAACAAGTTTAACTTTTTTTATTTGATGTAGGGAACACTGGTAAATGCTATTCTCCAAATTATTTATTACTTCCCCTTCCCTTCCTTTTCCCCCCCTCCAGAGCCTGGAGAGTCTGACAGAGCGCTGTGAGAGCGCCCTCTTGCTCCTCGGAGAAGCACTGCAGTGTATGGATGCTGAGCCAATGCCAGACAATATCAAGGTACAGCAAGACGATCAGAGTGGGGCGGGCTTGACACGCTCTCTGCACTTCCTCAATCAGTTTATCAGACAAGTTCCTGGCTGCTGTTTGGAAAGTGATGGATAGCTCATCACAGTCACATAGACACGCCTCCACTGAGACATCACAGTCACATAGACACGCCTCCACTGAGACATCACAGTCACATAGACACGCCTCCACTGAGACATCACAGTCACATAGACACGCCTCCACTGAGACATCACAGTCACATAGACACGCCTCCACTGAGACAACACAGTCACATAGACACGCCTCCACTGAGACAACACAGTCACATAGACACACCTCCACTGAGACAACACAGTCACATAGACACGCCTCCACTGAGACAACACAGTCACATAGACACACCTCCACTGAGACAACACAGTCACATAGACACGCCTCCACTGAGACAACAGTCACATAGACACGCCTCCACTGAGACATCACAGTCACATAGACACGCCTCCACTGAGACATCACAGTCACATAGACACGCCTCCACTGAGACAACACAGTCACATAGACACGCCTCCACTGAGACAACACAGTCACATAGACACGCCTCCACTGAGACATCACAGTCACATAGACACGCCTCCACTGAGACATCACAGTCACATAGACACGCCTCCACTGAGACAACACAGTCACATAGACACGCCTCCACTGAGACAACACAGTCACATAGACACGCCTCCACTGAGACAACACAGTCACATAGACACGCCTCCACTGAGACAACACAGTCACATAGACACGCCTCCACTGAGACAACACAGTCACATAGACACGCCTCCACTGAGACATCACAGTCACATAGACACGCCTCCACTGAGACATCACAGTCACATAGACACGCCTCCACTGAGACAACAGTCACATAGACACGCCTCCACTGAGACAACACAGTCACATAGACACACCTCCACTGAGACAACACAGTCACATAGACACACCTCCACTGAGACAACACAGTCACATAGACACACCTCCACTGAGACAACAGTCACATAGACACGCCTCCACTGGGACAACACAGTCACATAGACACACCTCCACTGAGACAACACAGTCACATAGACACGCCTCCACTGAGACAACACAGTCACATAGACACGCCTCCACTGAGACATCACAGTCACATAGACACGCCTCCACTGAGACATCACAGTCACATAGACACGCCTCCACTGAGACAACACAGTCACATAGACACGCCTCCACTGAGACAACACAGTCACATAGACACGCCTCCACTGAGACATCACAGTCACATAGACACGCCTCCACTGAGACATCACAGTCACATAGACACGCCTCCACTGAGACAACAGTCACATAGACACGCCTCCACTGAGACAACACAGTCACATAGACACACCTCCACTGAGACAACACAGTCACATAGACACACCTCCACTGAGACAACACAGTCACATAGACACACCTCCACTGAGACAACAGTCACATAGACACGCCTCCACTGAGACATCACAGTCACATAGACACGCCTCCACTGAGACAACACAGTCACATAGACACGCCTCCACTGAGACAACACAGTCACATAGACACGCCTCCACTGGGACAACACAGTCACATAGACACACCTCCACTGAGACAACACAGTCACATAGACACGCCTCCACTGAGACAACACAGTCACATAGACACGCCTCCACTGAGACATCACAGTCACATAGACACGCCTCCACTGAGACATCACAGTCACATAGACACGCCTCCACTGAGACAACACAGTCACATAGACACGCCTCCACTGAGACATCACAGTCACATAGACACGCCTCCACTGAGACATCACAGTCACATAGACACGCCTCCACTGAGACAACAGTCACATAGACACGCCTCCACTGAGACAACACAGTCACATAGACACACCTCCACTGAGACAACACAGTCACATAGACACACCTCCACTGAGACAACACAGTCACATAGACACACCTCCACTGAGACAACAGTCACATAGACACGCCTCCACTGAGACATCACAGTCACATAGACACGCCTCCACTGAGACAACACAGTCACATAGACACGCCTCCACTGAGACAACACAGTCACATAGACACACCTCCACTGAGACAACACAGTCACATAGACACACCTCCACTGAGACAACACAGTCACATAGACACACCTCCACTGAGACAACAGTCACATAGACACGCCTCCACTGGGACAACACAGTCACATAGACACACCTCCACTGAGACAACACAGTCACATAGACACGCCTCCACTGAGACAACACAGTCACATAGACACACCTCCACTGAGACAACACAGTCACATAGACACGCCTCCACTGAGACAACACAGTCACATAGACACACCTCCACTGAGACAACACAGTCACATAGACACGCCTCCACTGAGACAACACAGTCACATAGACACACCTCCACTGAGACAACACAGTCACATAGACACGCCTCCACTGAGACAACAGTCACATAGACACGCCTCCACTGAGACAACACAGTCACATAGACACACCTCCACTGAGACAACAGTCACATAGACACGCCTCCACTGAGACAACACAGTCACATAGACACGCCTCCACTGAGACAACAGTCACATAGACACGCCTCCACTGAGGCAACACAGTCACATAGACACGCCTCCACTGAGACAACACAGTCACATAGACACGCCTCCACTGAGACAACACAGTCACATAGACACACCTCCACTGAGACATCACAGTCACATAGACACGCCTCCACTGAGACAACACAGTCACATAGACACGCCTCCACTGAGACAACACGGTCACATAGACACACCTCCACTGAGACAACACAGTCACATAGACACGCCTCCACTGAGACAACACAGTCACATAGACACGCCTCCACTGAGACAACACAGTCACATAGACACGCCTCCACTGAGACAACACAGTCACACAGACACGCCTCCACTGAGACAACACAGTCACATAGACACACCTCCACTGAGACAACACAGTCACATAGACACGCCTCCACTGAGACAACACGGTCACATAGACACGCCTCCACTGAGACAACACAGTCACATAGACACGCCTCCACTGAGACAACACAGTCACATAGACACGCCTCCACTGAGACAACACAGTCACATAGACACGCCTCCACTGAGACAACACATTCACATAGACACGCCTCCACTGAGACAACACAGTCACATAGACACGCCTCCACTGAGACAACACAGTCACATAGACACGCCTCCACTGAGACAACAGTCACATAGACACGCCTCCACTGAGACAACACAGTCACATAGACACACCTCCACTGAGACAACAGTCACATAGACACGCCTCCACTGAGACAACACAGTCACATAGACACGCCTCCACTGAGACAACACAGTCACATAGACACACCTCCACTGGGACAACACAGTCACATAGACACACCTCCACTGAGACAACACAGTCACATAGACACACCTCCACTGAGACAACACAGTCACATAGACACACCTCCACTGAGACAACACAGTCACATAGACACGCCTCCACTGAGACAACACAGTCACATAGACACGCCTCCACTGAGACATCACAGTCACATAGACACGCCTCCACTGAGACAACACAGTCACATAGACACACCTCCACTGGGACAACACAGTCACATAGACACGCCTCCACTGAGACAACACAGTCACATAGACACACCTCTACTGAGACAACACAGTCACATAGACACGCCTCCACTGAGACAACAGTCACATAGACACGCCTCCACTGAGGCAACACAGTCACATAGACACGCCTCCACTGAGACAACACAGTCACATAGACACGCCTCCACTGAGACAACACAGTCACATAGACACGCCTCCACTGAGACAACACAGTCACATAGACACACCTCCACTGAGACAACACAGTCACATATACACGCCTCCACTGAGACATCACAGTCACATAGACACGCCTCCACTGAGACAACACAGTCACATAGACACGCCTCCACTGAGACAACACAGTCACATAGACACGCCTCCACTGAGACAACACAGTCACATAGACACACCTCCACTGAGACAACAGTCACATAGACACGCCTCCACTGAGACAACACAGTCACATAGACACACCTCCACTGAGACAACAGTCACATAGACACGCCTCCACTGAGACAACACAGTCACATAGACACGCCTCCACTGAGACAACACAGTCACATAGACACGCCTCCACTGATACAACACAGTCACATAGACACGCCTCCACTGAGACAACAGTCACATAGACACGCCTCCACTGAGACAACACAGTCACATAGACACGCCTCCACTGAGAGAACATCACAGTCACATAGACACGCCTCCACTGAGACAACACAGTCACATAGACACGCCTCCACTGAGACAACACAGTCACATAGACACGCCTCCACTGAGACAACACGGTCACATAGACACACCTCCACTGAGACAACACAGTCACATAGACACACCTCCACTGAGACATCACAGTCACATAGACACGCCTCCACTGAGACAACACAGTCACATAGACACGCCTCCACTGAGACAACACAGTCACATAGACACGCCTCCACTGAGACAACACAGTCACATAGACACGCCTCCACTGAGACAACACAGTCACATAGACACACCTCCACTGAGACAACACAGTCACATAGACACGCCTCCACTGAGACAACACAGTCACATAGACACACCTCCACTGAGACAACACAGTCACATAGACACACCTCCACTGAGACATCACAGTCACATAGACACGCCTCCACTGAGACAACACAGTCACATAGACACGCCTCCACTGAGACAACACAGTCACATAGACACGCCTCCACTGAGACAACACAGTCACATAGACACGCCTCCACTGAGACAACACAGTCACATAGACACGCCTCCACTGAGACAACACAGTCACATAGACACGCCTCCACTGAGACAACACAGTCACATAGACACGCCTCCACTGAGACAACACAGTCACATAGACACGCCTCCACTGAGACAACACAGTCACATAGACACTCCTCCACTGAGACAACACAGTCACATAGACACGCCTCCACTGAGACAACACAGTCACATAGACACGCCTCCACTGAGCCATCACAGTCACATAGACACGCCTCCACTGAGACAACACAGTCACATAGACACGCCTCCACTGAGCCATCACAGTCACATAGACACGCCTCCACTGAGACAACACAGTCACATAGACACGCCTCCACTGCAAAAAGTGCACAAACCTGTTGTTATCTTTGATCTAGACATATCAAGCTTATTATAGGATTTTTCTTTTTGTGTGTGAAATCATCTTCTCTTTGATATATATATATTTCAGGATAATGTAACTTGTTTCAGAATGTGCTTGGAGAAAGTTTCTTGTTTCAAGATTTCCTTCATCGTTTTTATAATAATATCTTGAAAGAAGTAATTCTGGCATGTGTCACGCAAAATGTACTTACTCCAGTAATATTATGGCCAGTGCAGTGGGCTATAGGCCTATCACAAAATAAGTTTGATAGGTCTGGAAACAAGATAACAAAATCTGTGGACAGCTTGTAATTTCTTTACAGTGCGTTTGTACTTTATTGACAGTGACCGAGCGATAGTGGGCCATGGTGGTCAGAGACAAGTTAATACTTGTCTTTGTCTTTGAAAAGGTTGTGTGTTTAAGGTTGTGCAATCAGTCACGACACATGGCCTTTCATTTTCCCAGCTGATTCAACCAGACTGCAGCCACTGAGATATAACTGTTATCTCTATGACAACGGAGCTGTTGAGACATGATTCACAGAATTCTCACAATCTGCTTCCCATTCGTTCTCGTCAGCCTTGTCACCATCTGATGCGTCCTCGCTCCTCAGTTTCCTCTGGTTTTGGAATGCGTCGACATGTCGATGTTGCGTCAGACGTGTCATGGAGGACACAGGGCGCACAGATGGAGGAGGACCATGTGAGCATGTGTTGAAATGGAAAGGCTGACCCACTCCTCTGAGTGGAATGTTCTGAGCTTCTCAGAGGACAGCAGTGTTATGGTGATGAGCTCTTTCATTCCTATCAACCACCAAGTTTCCCAAAGCACAGTAATCATCTTCTCCAGCAGAAGAACCCACAAAGTGTACCGCATGCAGGGATCACGCTTTTTTGTAGGTTTACCCAGAAGTCCCTGCACTTCCTGGTTCCTACATGTAAAGTCAATAGGATTTGTGTATGGGGATTTTGGTTAAATGCCTGAAATAACGTCTGTGGTTAACAACATTTTATAAAACTGTGAACTTTGTGCTCAGTAAGATAATCTTCACAAATTATGCGTTTTCTGAAAATCACATAAAAATGCATTTACTGTCAATCATAAAAGTGGTCATCGTTTGTGAAGATGATCTTGTCTTGCTGAACACAAAGTTTGCTGTTTCATAAACTGTTGTTAACCACAGACCTTAAGTAGTTCAAGCATTTAACCAAAATCCCCATACGAAAATCCCATTGGCTTTTACACGTAGGAACCGGAAGTGCTAACATCCAGGTCTTCCGGAAAGCGGTTACTCTATATTATGATTATTATTATTATTATTATATTATGATTGTGTTGCTCTTCAGGCTGTTCCTCTAAGCATCGACAAACACAGACAACTCATGACGAGCGTCCTGGCCGACCAGCGGCTGACTGAGCTGCAGCAGAGGGGCGGGGCCTGGCTCGCAGGACTGACCAATAGCACGTCTGGGTTGGCACAGAAGTCTCCGGACTGCAGGTAATAATCTAATATTTGTATACCACGTAAAAAAATAACCTTCCTAGAATTTTCTTTTAATATACTATGCTTTTGTATGAATTTCTTTCCAAAGCTACTTTAAAGAATCTAAATATGTATATGTAAATATATCTATATCTATCTATCTATCTATCTATCTATCTATCTATCTATCTATCTATCTATCTATATATATATATATATATATATATATGTATGTGATGGTTTTTGATTGAATGCCTTTTTTGCTCACTGCATAATCCCATCTGTGTCATTTCATAGTTCTTATGTTTTTACTATTATTCTAAAATGTGGAGAATAGTGACAATAAAGAAAGATGTGATGTGGCCAAAGTTTGACTGGCAGTGTAAATTCCATCTAGAGTGGGAAACAAACAAACAGTAATAATAGCTGAGAGAGTTTTTTCGAATATTAATGAGTTTGTGTGGATATATTTTGGCTTATCGTAGGCTTTCCTAATCATGTTAATACTACCAAAATCTGTTTGAGATTTCTGGGCCTCGCCAAGTCGGCCTATTTTGAATATGGAAAAGACATCATGACATCCAAACAATTTTAATTGGAAAAATTTAAATACCCAGACATGCAGATACTCTCTCTCACTCTCTCTCTCTCACACACACACACACACATGCACACACACACACACACACACACGCACACGCACGCACGCACACACACACACACACACGCGCACGCACGCACGCACGCACGCACACACACACACACACACACACACACACACACACACACACACACACACACACACACACACACACACACACAAACAAACCACCATACAAAAGCAGCTTGTTGGTGTGAAGGCTTCAGTGTTTCAGCTCGTAACCCCGCCTCGGCCTTCCCAGCTCTCCCTTCTTTAAAAAGATTCTTCAGCTCCGGGAATTCCTATTTTTTTAAGATCAATTATAGGTTAAAAATACTCGTCATTCATGTTGAAAACAGACTTGTTTGTTTTTGTCCAGCTGGAGAGCTGGAATATAAACTGAGTGGGGGACAAGACGATATGACTTGCATGCACTCCTTCCTGCTTGACAGTAGTGATGCTCTCTGATGCAGCATTTGCGTGTATATCCCTCATTTGTGTGCGTATCCCTTTAAGACGGTGAACCGCGTTTTCGCACTCTTAAAGGGATACACACACAAATGCTGCATCAGGTATCAATGGGTTAAGCTGCTTTTATTTTCCATAATTACATAATTTCTTCCTGCAGGCAAGAGCTCCCTGTAATGCAGTGTACTCCATCATTGCCTGTTAACCTTGTGACCGTTGTCGCCTGCAGGGCGGCGCTAGCTGCCACCTCTAAGCTGTATGACAGCGTGGACGACGCTCTCCATCGCCTCGTCCAAGTGTCCAACCAGAGAGGTCGTGACCTGGAGGCTCTGGGACGACTAGCGGGGCTGGTGGGCAGACTGGAGAAGGTAAGGGAGGAAGGGGAGTGTGACTTCATATTCAGATATCATACTGGTCTCAGAATCACAATGGCTTTATTCTCTTGTCTTGTTAGTGCAAGTTATACAGTACTACTAAAGTACAGTATAGTATATATATTATAATATAATACAGTTATATCATTTTTTAAGATTTTCTTTTTATTACTACAGTGGAGTTAAAGCAGCTACGAGCAAAATTTTCGATTGTTATTAAACAGTCTAAATTTAATATCGATGCATCACATCTTACCTCTATTAGTAGACGAGACCAACGCAGAGTAGTCTCGCTTGAACCCCGAGTGGAATCGGCCAGTGTTGTCTTGACGATTAGTCCGTCTGCGGCCGGGGCAGATCAGGAAGTGAAATGAAACGGTTTGCGGCAGCCACTTCGGCCATAACCACAAAATAACAAAATTACTTCCAAACAAACTGTTAGAATATAACGAGAGATGTTCGCGAGAGTAGCAAGCCCCTGCATGGCGTTCTCCGTGTTTATGGTATGTTGCTAGGCAGAGCGAAACGGTTGGAGGCAGGCAGCTGCCGTAAACCGTTTCGTTTCACTTCCGGGTTTATCCGGCCCGCCGGTAGACAGATAGAGAGAGAGAGCCCCCTGGTGACGGTTAGTAGACAGACACAGACTCTATAATCATCAAGAGAGCAATCTCCGATTCACACGGCTTTGGTCTCAGCTTAGTAGCTGAGACCAAAGCCGTGTGAATGGGAGATTGCTCTCTTGATGATAGGTAAGTAAGTATTAATTATACTGTTTAATAACAATCGAAAATCTTGCTCGTAGCTGCTTTAATATCACACTATGTACTGATATCATGAGACGTGGAGTAAACGATGACCATCTTCTGTCTCTCACCCTTCTGCTCATTCATTGTTCTTCCCCCCTCTCATCCCCTTTGTCTCTCTGTCTCTCTGTCTCTGTCTCTCTCTCTGTCTGTCTGTCTCTCTCTTTCTCTCTGTCTCTCTCTCTCTGTCTCTCTCTCTCTCTGTCTGTCTCTCTCTCTCTCTCCAGTGTGATAAGGAGATCGAGCAGGTCCACGCTCAGCTGGACGACTATAAGGATCCTCCTCTCTCCCTCAGCAGACTGTCTCTCAAACAGCAGAAGTTCAAGACGTTCAGAGAGACAGCCAATGTGAGGACTAGATATGATTTGTGTTGTGCAGTATTTATTTATTTACAGTGCATTTTGAGTTATCTTCTTCTTCTTGGAATACACTCTTTCACTTGTATTGGCTCACCATTAGGGGGAAGTTCTTGAAATGTAACAAGGGGATTTGTTGACGGGCGTTTCCCCTGGCTAAATGACCAACCTTACTCTCTGCTCTGCAAGACACTAATGTTTTGCTACACATTTTACTCTGAATTACTTATTGTAAGTTAATAACCCAAAGTTTTTCAAATGTAAACAGTATTAAAAATCCACCTTTAAAATTTAAATACTTTAACACTGTTAACACGTTAACTGCCAGCGACGTATGCATACGTCAAAAAAAATCCAGCGCTTCACTGCCAAGGACGTATGGATACGTCAAAAAAATCGTTTTTTTTTTTTTGACGGTGGGGCGTTGATCAATCCCTTTTACGTCTCCTATACAATTATTGGAGGTATTGAATGTGTATAATCTATTTTACCGACCCACTAAGTGTTGACAGTGCTCCCCCAGACGAGCGAAATCAAAGAAAAAGGGAGCAAGCCATTCAAGGAAATGGCGAGGCGATTTTACAGTATTACATTCTCATGAAAATGGTTGGGGGAAAACGCTCTCGTTTTCGCGCTGATTGCTGGCGATGCGGGATTGCAAATTTACATAATACATTACAGGTGGAACACACTTTGAAACACGCAGCATAAATATGACCAGAATCGCAAAAGCTTCTCTCAACCAAAACTCCCAAGAAGCGAGCGAGTCCATGCCGACTTCCTCAAACAGCAGCCTGCAGACAGGCACAGGACAGCAGCAAAAGCACTGAGACTGGGGCCGCTGCAGCCAAGAAGAGGGAGGAGTTGAAGCAACTCTGCCTCTCGCTCTCTCCCTCTCTCTCTCTCTCTCTCTCTCGCTCTCTCTCTCTCCCTCCCTCCCTCTCTCTCTCTCTCTCTCTCTCTCTCCCTCTCCCCCTCTCACTAGGATTAAACCTAGTGCGTCTCCCTCCCGAGAGGGAGGGAGAGAGAGAGAGAGGGAGGGAGAGCGAGAGGGAGGGAGAGAGAGAGAGAGAGAGAGAGAGAGGGAGGGAGAGCGAGGGGAAGGGAGAGAGAGAGAGAGAGAGAGAGAGCGAGAGGGGGAGGGAGAGAGAGAGAGAGAGAGAGCCAAAAATGAATGGTTAAAGTGACAGTTCTATCGAATTTCACAAAAAGCCGTTTATCTCTGAATATTTCTTCTGATGCTAAAACCATGCTGTATTCAACTGCTAATGCTTACATAACTACTAACTCTACAAACTAACTCTTTTAGACGGAGAAAGTACACATTCTATTAGTACTTTTGAGATATTGTATGTTCACAAACTCCAAGCAGAAAATAATCCTCGGCGCTTGTAAAATGAGCCACAATCCTCAAAAAACGGCTTGGCAGAAGCTACCTACAGCAAGAAAAAAACGGCTGGCAGTCAATGTGTTAAAATAGCAGTTATTGATGATGTGATGTATCTTGCATTCTGGGCATATTTTGTTGCATATTGAGTATTTTTCTTATTCCTGTCGATAACCGGCCAAATGTAGGCAAGGTGGTAATGCTGTGATACTCATAGTTGATATATCACAGTTGTGATTTCCTATTCCAGTTACAATTTCAACTTCATCATAATTTCAACTTCAACTTCAATCATCTTGCATCCTTTAGGACCTCCACAGCGAGACTCTGTCAGTGCTGAGTGATCTGGAGGGCTGGTGTGAGCTGGACTGGTCCGGCCTGGGCGCGGTGCAGATCAGACTCCCCCCGGTCAGGGAGAAGCTCCGAGACATGTCCCACTGCCTGTCGGACTGCTGGACCACCCTGGACAACACACAGAGACTGCTGTCCACGCTGACCGAGGTAACGCACAGGAATGCAAAGAATGTATACACACAGCACACGCTACCGGTCAAACGTTTGGACACACCTGAGTGAATGACATGTTTTTCACATCTTAATGCAATTGTGATCTATATGCTTGAACTGTGGCTCTTAGAGAAATATGAATAGTGAAGTTGATGCCTGTGTGTGTATAGTTTTGATGTGTTTAATACTTTTTTGATCAATGCATAATTGCATTTGTGTTATTTCATAGATTTGATCAGATGTTGTCTTTACTGTTCTTCTAAATGTAGAAATAAAATAAAAATAAAGGAAATATTATGGTCTGTCAACAATGAGAATAATCGTTAGTGGCAGCCGTAGTGTCCAAACATGTGACTGGTAGTATAGGTACGCAGGGCCGCCGCACCCTATACCTATATAAATGGCCAGCAGCGGCCCTGTAGGTACGACATATTACTGCAGGCACACAAACCTTCCCCAGGGCAACCATCATATATTTGTTCCTCCCTTCCCCTCTCCCTCTCTCCTGCACAGGCCACCCAGTGGTGCGATGCCGTCTCCACATCCTCCTCCTCTCCCCCCTCCTCTTCCTCCCCCTCTCCTCTCACCTCCCTCCCCCCCATCCCCCCGTCCCGCTTCCAGGACGCCCGCTCGCTGGCCATGGAGCTGGGTGGCGGCTCGCTGCTGGACCTCTGGACTCACACAGTGGAGCGCTACCAGCGGACCGTGGCGCAGGTCTGACTTATTATACTTTTGTATTGTTTCCATTAGTTTTTCTTTTTTTAATTTTAAGTTTTTATTGTTTAAAAATGTTTAGTTTTAGTTATATATTTTGTATTAGTTTGAGACTCAAACTAACTTTGTCAGGGGCAAGTTAGAAACACAACACTTTGTGAAGGCATTTGACTCAGTCATGTAAACATCCTAGTCTCAATAAACATATTGACTCAGTCATGTAAACATCCTAGTCTCAATAAACATATTGACTCAGTCATGTAAACATTCTAGTCTCAATAAACATATGGACTCAGTCATGTAAACATCCTAGTTTCAATAAACATATTGACTCAGTCATGTAAACACCATGGTCTCAATAAACATATTGACTCAGTCATGTAAACATCCTAGTCTCAATAAACATATTGACTCAGTCATGTAAACATCCTAGTCTCAATAAACATATTGACTCAGTCATGTAAACATCCTAGTCTCAATAAACATATTGACTCAGTCATGTAAACACCATGGTCTCAATAAACATATTGACTCAGTCATGTAAACATCCTAGTCTCAATAAACATATTGACTCAGTCATGTAAACATCCTAGTCTCAATAAACATATTGACTCAGTCATGTAAACATCCTAGTCTCAATAAACATATTGACTCAGTCATGTAAACATCCTAGTCTCAATAAACATATTGACTCAGTCATGTAAACATCCTAGTCTCAATAAACATATTGACTGAGTCATGTAAACATCCTAGTCTCAATAAACATATTGACTCAGTCATGTAAACATCCTAGTTTCAATAAACATATTGACTCAGTCATGTAAACACCATGGTCTCAATAAACATATTGACTCAGTCATGTAAACATCCTAGTCTCAATAAACATATTGACTCAGTCATGTAAACATCCTAGTCTCAATAAACATATTGACTCAGTCATGTAAACATCCTAGTCTCAATAAACATATTGACTCAGTCATGTAAACACCATGGTCTCAATAAACATATTGACTCAGTCATGTAAACATCCTAGTCTCAATAAACATATTGACTCAGTCATGTAAACATCCTAGTCTCAATAAACATATTGACTCAGTCATGTAAACATCCTAGTCTCAATAAACATATTGACTCAGTCATGTAAACATCCTAGTCTCAATAAACATATTGACTCAGTCATGTAAACATCCTAGTCTCAATAAACATAGCCTATCCACCAATGCCTCCTCATGCTTGTTGTGTTGACGAATTTGACCAAATTGATTGACTAAAACTAAAGACAATATCGTGTAAATTTTCTATGTTTATTATTTTAGCCAGTTAGTTTTGTAAGTATGTACACAATATCGTTTCAGTTAGTTTTTCTTTTTTCTTTTTTTCTCACATAAATAAAATGTTTTTTCCATACCCAGTTAAAATTAGTTTCATCTTACTTAATCACTGTAAAATAACCTTGGCACAGGTCAAACCGCGGTTCCTCCAGGCCGACCGGGGCCAGAACCAGAACCAGGGCCAAGGGAAGACCAAGACCCCCTCGGCCAGCAGCCTGTGGGACCTGATGGGGCCGGAGGGTGATGGGGACTGGGGGCTGGGAGCCGGGGGAGCTGACGGGGCACTGCAGGCCTGGGGCTCCCTGGCATCTCTGTTCAGACCACAGACCTGCTCCACACTGAAGATAGGAGAAGACCGAGGGAACAGGAAGGAGGGGGCGGGGCCAGGGAGCGGAGGAGGAGGCACAGGCAGCACTGGAGGAGGGAAGTTCTTACACAACCTACTGAATCCTGCCAAGAAGACTGTGAGTTTTTATCTTTTATTTGCTACTGTATATTCTACACTATTCAATTCTATTCTATTCTACACTATTCTATTCTATTCTATTCTATTCTATTACCTTGAGTGTGTAACTCTGTGTGTGTCCAACCTTTACTAAATGTAACCCTTACCAAAAGAAATAATCACACAATATTTTCAATACATCGTTCAATAGAGTGTTGCAGGAATGAGTCCTCATGTGTGACATGTGGACAAACGTCACCTGGCATGAGGGTGACTGGATGATGACAGAATTAAACATTTTGGGTGAACTGTCCCTTTAAGGCAGGTTTAATTCTAAAATCCAAACCTCACCTCCATCATATCAGCATATGTGTGTATGTATGTATGTATGTATATATATATATATATATATATATATATATATATATATATATATATATATATATATGACATTGACAGACTGTCATCCCATTTTTATGAAAAGTCGTTTAAATTCGCTAATCTGTAGACTGCCCAGAGCTACTGTCCGTTTATATATGTCTCCCTCACCCTGCAGGCCTCTGAGGCCCCCTATAGTCTATTTATACCTGTCTCCCTCACCCTGCAGGCCTCTGAGGCCCCCTACTGTCTGTTTATACCTGTCTCCCTCACCCTGCAGGCCTCTGACTCCCCCTACTGTCTGTTTATACATGTCTCCCTCACCCTGCAGGCCTCTGACTCCCCCTACTGTCTGTTTATACCTGTCTCCCTCACCCTGCAGGCCTCTGAGCCCCCCTACTGTCTGTTTATACGTGTCTCCCTCACCCTGCAGGCCTCTGACTCCCCCTACTGTCTGTTTATACCTGTCTCCCTCACCCTGCAGGCCTCTGACTCCCCCTACTGTCTGTTTATACATGTCTCCCTCACCCTGCAGGCCTCTGACTCCCCCTACTGTCTGTTTATACCTGTCTCCCTCACCCTGCAGGCCTCTGACTCCCCCTACTGTCTGTTTATACATGTCTCCCTCACCCTGCAGGCCTCTGACTCCCCCTACTGTCTGTTTATACCTGTCTCCCTCACCCTGCAGGCCTCTGACTCCCCCTACTGTCTGTTTATACGTGTCTCCCTCACCCTGCAGGCCTCTGACTCCCCCTACTGTCTGTTTATACCTGTCTCCCTCACCCTGCAGGCCTCTGACTCCCCCTACTGTCTGTTTATACCTGTCTCCCTCACCCTGCAGGCCTCTGACTCCCCCTACTGTCTGTTTATACGTGTCTCCCTCACCCTGCAGGCCTCTGACTCCCCCTACTGTCTGTTTATATATGTCTCCCTCACCCTGCAGGCCTCTGAAGCCCCCTACTGTCTGTTTATACCTGTCTCCCTCACCCTGCAGGCCTCTGAGGCCCCCTACTGTCTGTTTATACATGTCTCCCTCACCCTGCAGGCCTCTGAGGCCCCCTACTGTCTGTTTATACGTGTCTCCCTCACCCTGCAGGCCTCTGAGGCCCCCTACTGTCTGTTTATACGTGTCTCCCTCACCCTGCAGGCCTCTGAGGCCCCCTACTGTCTGTTTATACCTGTCTCCCTCACCCTGCAGGCCTCTGAGGCCCCCTACTGTCTGTTTATACGTGTCTCCCTCACCCTGCAGGCATCTGACTCCCCCTACTGTCTGTTTATACATGTCTCCCTCACCCTGCAGGCCTCTGAGGCCCCCTACTGTCTGTTTATACATGTCTCCCTCACCCTGCAGGCCTCTGAGGCCCCCTACTGTCTGTTTATACCTGTCTCCCTCACCCTGCAGGCCTCTGAGGCTCCCTACTGTCTGTTTATACATGTCTCCCTCATCCTGCAGGCCTCTGAGCCCCCCTACTGTCTGTTTATACATGTCTCCCTCATCCTGCAGGCCTCTGAGCCCCCCTACTGTCTGTTTATACGTGTCTCCCTCACCCTGCAGGCCTCTGACTCCCCCTACTGTCTGTTTATACCTGTCTCCCTCACCCTGCAGGCCTCTGAGGCCCCCTACTGTCTGTTTATACATGTCTCCCTCACCCTGCAGGCCTCTGAGCCCCCCTACTGTCTGTTTATACGTGTCTCCCTCACCCTGCAGGCCTCTGAGGCCCCCTACTGTCTGTTTATACATGTCTCCCTCACCCTGCAGGCCTCTGAGGCCCCCTACTGTCCGTTTATACGTGTCTCCCTCACCCTGCAGGCCTCTGAGGCCCCCTACTGTCCGTTTATACGTGTCTCCCTCACCCTGCAGGCCTCTGAGGCCCCCTACTGTCTGTTTATACATGTCTCCCTCACCCTGCAGGCCTCTGACTCCCCCTACTGTCTGTTTATACGTGTCTCCCTCACCCTGCAGGCCTCTGAGGCCCCGCTCCCTCCCAAGCCCCCCAGGAGGCGCCACCCGAGCTTCGACCTGCAGGCGCTCCTGGCCCCCCGCAGAGGCACGGCCACCCCCAAACCCGTGGAGACGCCCACGGGCGCAGCAGCCACCCGCAGCTCCCCGCTGTCCTGGCTGGGCCGCCGGGCGCTGGCTGACCCGGTCATCACAGCCAGCATGGCCGCCTGCGTGCCTGGGTGGAGCGGACCCGGGGCAGGAGGGGGGGTGCTGATCCGAGGTGTGGAGGTCAGCAGCAAGGAGGTGGTGGACCACACAGGCTCCCCCCGGCAACATGTGCTGCTGGGCCGCACAGAGAGGGAGACGGGCGGAGAGAGGACGGGTGCGACCGCACAGAGGTGTGGTGGCTGGCTTCTTCTTTGCTTTCTCTTGTATGAAACAGAGAGAGAGAGAGACACAGAGAGAGGGGGAGAGAGAGACACAGAGAGAGAGAGAGAGAGACAGAGAGGGGGGGGGGACACAGAGAGAGAGAGAGAGACACACAGAGAGAGAGAGAGAGAGAGAGATACACAGAGAGAGAGACACAGAGAGAGAAAGAGAGACACAGAGAGAGAGAGAGACAGAGAGGGGGGGGGGACACAGAGAGAGAGAGAGAGACACAGAGAGAGAGAGAGAGAGAGAGAGACACAGAG
>NC_139628.1:60325046-60337546 GCF_964638095.1 Poromitra crassiceps | reverse complement strand
AACTCTATTTTGAACACATCACAAGCACAAACCAATTAAAGTTGCTTTATTCCATACAGTGGTGGCAATTAAAAAAGAGCTGTATAGCTGCTACACAGTCAAGCTAATGACATGTTTAATGTACACGAGCTGCACTCATTAAAGAAGGATTGTGTGCAAAGTAATTAAATAAGTAAGCTTGCAAGATATAATTAAGTCACACTAATGCATTCACAGCATCACTGGTTCATCTGATTGCTACGGGAACTTTACAAGGAGTTGACAGATCTTTGAGGCTACATTGAGGTTCTGATATAGTGCAATGCTGACAAATCACCACAAGGAGGCACTATAAGCTCATTCACAAACTGGCATCCCTGAAACAGCTTGAGCACATTCTGGATGACGGCGGCAGGCAGGAGTGATTATGGTTATTGTGATGGCGATCGATGTGAAACGGGCGTTCAGGCTAACGATGATGATGATGATGATGATCACTGTGGTGATGATGGCAGTGGTGATGAAGATGACAGCGGTGCATGTGGCAACAAATGTGGATTCCTGCAAAAAGCCAGAGAGAGACAGAGTGGAGTCCACTGCAATGCTCCTATTCAGTACCAAGCGTGCCCTGCGCTCCACTCCTCAGTCTGATGAAGAGCCTGGGGACTAGTCCACTCCTCAGTCTGATGAAGAGCGTATGGACTAGTCCACTCCTCAGTCTGATGAAGAGCCTGAGGACTAGTCCACTCCTCAGTCTGATGAAGAACCTGAGGACTAGTCCACTCCTCAGTCTGATGAAGAGCCTGGGGACTAGTCCACTCCTCGGTCTGATGAAGAACCTGAGGACTAGTCCACTCCTCAGTCTGATGAAGAGCCTGAGGACTAGTCCACTCCTCAGTCTGATGAAGAGCCTGAGGACTAGTCCACTCCTCAGTCTGATGAAGAGCGTATGGACTAGTCCACTCCTCTGTCTGATGAAGAGCCTGAGGACTAGTCCACTCCTCAGTCTGATGAAGAGCCTGAGGACTAGTCCACTCCTCAGTCTGATGAAGAGCCTGAGGACTAGTCCACTCCTCAGTCTGATGAAGAGCGTATGGACTAGTCCACTCCTCAGTCGGTTGAAGAGCCTGGGGACTAGTCCACTCCTCAGTCTGATGAAGAACCTGGGGACTAGTCCACTCAACAGTCTGATGAAGAACCTGGGGACTAGTCCACTCCTCAGTCTGATGAAGAACCTGAGGACTAGTCCACTCCTCAGTCTGATGAAGAGCCTGGGGACTAGTCCACTCCTCAGTCTGATGAAGAACCTGGGGACTAGTCCACTCCTCAGTCTGATGAAGAACCTGGGGACTAGTCCACTCCTCAGTCTGATGAAGAACCTGAGGACTAGTCCACTCCTCAGTCTGATGAAGAGCCTGAGGACTAGTCCACTCCTCAGTCTGATGAAGAGCCTGAGGACTAGTCCACTCCTCAGTCTGATGAAGAGCCTGAGGACTAGTCCACTCCTCAGTCTGATGAAGAACCTGGGGACTAGTCCACTCCTCAGTCTGATGAAGAACCTGAGGACTAGTCCACTCCTCAGTCTGATGAAGAACCTGAGGACTAGTCCACTCCTCAGTCTGATGAAGAGCCTGGGTACTAGTCCACTCCTCAGTCTGATGAAGAGCCTGAGGACTAATCCACTCCTCAGTCTGATGAAGAGCCTGAGGACTAATCCACTCCTCAGTCTGATGAAGAGCCTGAGGACTAATCCACTCCTCAGTCTGATGAAGAGCCTGGGGACTAGTTGGTAATAAATACACTTTAGGGAGCATTGCAATGAGCAGACTCTACTTTGGTTTTTGATGTATGACCTTCATTTGTTTGGCACGTGGGTTCATCACCACTGAGATGGACGATGTGTCCAAACTACTTCTACTTCAACGTGTCATTTGAAACGCTGGGTTAGGTTTTAGATCCCCTGAAAGAGAGAGAAATGTCGTACAAGTGTTTTTTTACAGTCCTGTTTTTTTCCAACCAAAAAAGCGTTTAAAATCAAAACATTTCCTGATTTTAGACGTTCGTTCCTGACTTGAATCTCAAGTGAAAGTTGCAGCTAACAAACCGAGGAATGCGGCATCAAAAAAGAAAAGTACCGTAAATTCCGGACTATAAGACGCACCGGTGTATAAGCCGCGGGACCAAAATTGACTATTTTTTTCTTCTATAAGCCGCACCGGACTATAAGCCGCGGGTGTTTTGATGTTTAATTACCATATGAAAGGGTTCGTGCACAGAGAGGAATGTCGGGAAAGCGATGGCTGTTTGGGGAAGCTCCCATTTATTAACATTTCAACAAAACAAAACAAAAGTCAGGTCACTAATCCCCAGACAAAATCACACAACAATAGGCTATATGTGCAGCAAACCTGTAACCAGAGAAGTCAAGTCACTAATGCTCGTCTTCCTCTTCTTCCTGCGTACTGAAACCACCAAAGTCCTCATCTTCAGTGTCGGAAACGAACAGGTTCAGGGTGGCTTCGTCAACCACTCTCCTCTCTCCTTCATTGTCACTCAAAACCAACGAACTCCTCTTCATCTATAGCTGTGTTTCCATTACAGTTTTTCGCAAAAGAATTGCGATATTTCTACAACTTCGACAATGTACAATTGCGACTTGTAGGCGTTTCCATTGAAGTTGCGTTTGAGTGATTCCCCGTTGCAGCAGCTGCCACAGTGATTACGCACGGGGATCTGCCCCATATCCCGTCCCCTGCATGCTCAAATCCAACCAATGGTCAATGGAAATCCCAACATGAAGTTACAATGCATATAAACGAGCCTGATTATCAATTCAAAAGAAAATGAGTCGCAAAATGTTGCTGGCTGCGTGAATGCAGTCAGCGCGACAGGCAGAGGAAAAAAGGTAGCCTAATAGCCTACAACTGGTCCGATTTAGAGATGGAGGGGGGAAAAGGCTGATTTGGTTCTATAATTGCACCTGAAACGTGTGCAATGTATTAGCCTACTCACAGTCACTGTATTCACTTCAGACAGCACCACCGCACCAGTGTGTGCTTTTCATCCTCTCATCTCGCCGCTGTGCCAAATGCGCGCACACAGGCAGCCTGCTGTCACCATGGACCGATTTCTGCCATTAAACATTATCTAATTTGCCCGGCTACGCTTTTGCACAACACTCGTCTTTCTGCTAGGTAGCGTTGCTTCAAAGTTTTCCACTTGCTGCGGAGGTTTTGACACGGCTATCGAACCTTACTTACCAAACTTATTTTCCGCTCCTTTTCCAAGGGATAATATGGGTCACATGACGTGCAAATGCGAAAAATGTGTTTCCATTACACTTTTGCGATAAACTGCTATATCGACACGTCTGAAAAACCACCTCATGATCATCTACTGCTCGTTCTCATGCTGTCGAGAACGAGCAAAGCTTTTTTTTGGTGAAAGAATCCTCCAGGGCGCTTCTTGTTAACAGTCCGAGTGAGTGGCAGGTCGAACGTCAAAGGCACTAAATCCATATTTATGATCTGCTCCGGTTCGATGGAATATTCCTTGATCTTCCTTTGTGTGAATTCGCCGAAGTTTGTGATTTTCTCCTGGTAGTCGGGGGAGGGAGTTGATGGGCTTGTGGCCGTTTGCTTACCGTAATTACCATATGTAAGTGGTCACGCACAGAGGGGATTGTCGGGAAAGAGATGGCTGTTTGAGGAAGCTCCCATTTACCGTATTACCGTAACATTTCAACAAAACAACATAACACAACACCACCGTTGTTTATTTTTACAGTGCACACAGTGTCCGCGGTGTGGTGAAAAGAGGGCAAGAGAGGAAATTAAAACAGAAGTGGATTTATAGTTAGAAAGAGTGCTAAAAAAGAGAGATTTTTTTTTTTTTTTTTTTTTTTTTCTGAAAAAATCCATAGATAAGACGCACCGTTATATAAGCCGCAGGGGCCAAAAAACGGGAAAAAAGCCGCGGCTTATAGTCCGGAATTTACGGTAATTCAACCAGAATGACTTTTCAAAACACATGAAAACATACATGAAACTCACCACATGTCCATTCATTTAGCCACATTTTCAGGGAGCTGAAGACTCATTGAGACCAAAGTGAGGTTGATTTGAACAAGAAAACACTGCAAAAAGATATGCATTATCTTAAGTCGTTTAGTCTCATATTCAGCCTTCCAATCGTTTTTGTTTTAAACCAAAATTCTGACGAGGTGAGATAAATCCTGCAAACAACTTCCAACGCACTTTAACTTTTTCAACTATTTTCTAGAGTGTCAGTATGTTGGAACTCAAATGATTTTTTTGCAGTCGCACAAAACACTTCTTTTCAATGAAAGTAGCCTCATTTACCTTTCCTATGCCCCGCCCCTTTTCCTTGGTCAACTTTCAGCAGCAACAGGTGTGAAATAGAGTGTAAAAGCTGTCAACAATATCTAATATTATATTAATATCTCAAAAACTATACATCATATCCCTGATATTTATATTTAGACACTGTGAGTGAGAGCAGAAGTAGCTGAAGAGTTTGATGTATAATATATGTATGTAGTGTAATATGTTATAAATATGTTATATGTAATATGTATGTAGTGTTAACGTTGTGGGAACTGTCACAGTTTGAATATGTGTGGATTTAGTGAAAGTCAGCTAGAGTGAATTGTGACATCATCATAGGCTGGCTCCAAAGGCTGTCACTACCAATAGCAAGCTTGCCCAACTGCTATTGGAGCACATAGCAAAAAGGGGCGGGACTTAGGAAAGGTCAATTGTTGTCATGTCTACTGTTGATTCACACGAAAACTCACACAAACATTCACATCTTTTTACTTTTTTGTTTCAACAACCTCTCCCTCCCTCCCTCTCTCTCTCTCCCTCTCTTCCCCTCCCTCTCTCTCTCTCCCTCCCCCCTCACAGTCCAGGCTCCCCCCTGCCTCCCCGCTCTCCCCCCTCTCCTTCCCCCACGTGCTGCAGGCGCCCACCCAGCGGCTGGAGCAGTACTGCGAGGCTCTGGAGGAGCTGGGCGGCCTGAACCCCGCCTCCGACTCCGCCCTCTCCATCCTCAGACACGCCCAGCGGCATGGAGAGGACCTCCGCGCCAGCGACCTCATCGTGGGCTGTCCGGTGAGAGCGCCCTAACCCTAACCCTAACCCTGTCCGGTGAGAGCGCCATGTCCCACTTTCAACGCCTGAGATGATTTAACGTCTTTCCGAAGCAAAGCAGCTTCCTTTCAAGAATTGGGTACCACTCTCTATGACACCCGTGTCTATAATACATTATAATCATACTTATTTATAACACATTATAATGCCATCATAATGCATTATGAGTATGGTTATAATCACGCGTAGACGGTTATAAACACATTACTTACAATCTGTCATCAAGCTTTAACAGATTATGAGTAATGTTATAAACCAGTTTATAAAACGGCTCTCTCAAATCAAGCAATCTGATTGGTTCACAGTCATTGTATAATTCCAGTAACCGAGTTCAATAACCCATGGCCATGGGTTATTGGTTGCCATGGCAACTCTCTTACTAAAAGGCAGCTCTGCGCTCGAGCTCCGTGTTGGGCTTTCCAGAAAGCTCTCAGCTTCTCAGCAAGCGCCAGGATTGGCCAATGTCAACTTCAGTCTCCAGAACGATCCAATCAAATCACCCGCAGGTCTATCTTCTTGCTAGAGGTCCCGCCTTACAGTAGTGTCAAAACAAAAAGCTACTCGCTTGCAGCCAGACGCATGATGGCGCAACTCTCTTAGGCTTTGGTTACCTCAAAAACAAAATGGCGGAGACAGCTTTCAGATCCTTGTGAATCGATCTTCGCTTATAACTTTACTAATACTTCGCAGAAAATGATGTTTTGTACAAGAATAGACGCGGGCTAATGTCTTAACCCCTCTCTCGCACGCCCTCACTCTTAACCCCGCATTTCTAAATAAGACGTAACGTTACTTGGTGTCGGCATACGGCTCTGGTGTCGGGCTTTGCAAAAAGCTCTCAGCAAGCGCCAGGATTGGCCAATGTCGACTTCAGTCTCCAGAACGATCCAATCAAATCACCCGCACGTCTATCTTCTTGCTAGAGGTCCCGCCTTACAGTAGTGTTTCAACTGACTCTATCAGAATAAAATGCCAGTCGGACTTATAGTATTATTATTATTATATTATTATACTTGGAAACCATTTTATAAAAGCAATATAGCACTCGAGCAGCGTGTGTTGTGGAATATATCCCGCTGATAAGCTGTTATCCCACTCGGCCTGCGGCCTCGTGGGATAACAGCTTATCAGCGGGATATATTCACCACAACACACTTGCTCTCGTGATATATTGCTTAAATAACTGTCTCTGCATGCAGCTACACGTAGAATGCATTATGATGGCATTATAATGTGTTATAAGCATGATTATAATCTATTATAGACACGGGCTTCATAGAAAGTGTTACCAAGAAGGGGCAGAGTGATCGTCCTTATTTCAAAATTATCCTCACAGATACAACAGATGAACCTGCATCATTATTCCACCTCACTGGAAACGCTGATTTTAAAACTCCACACGAGACCAAGTGAAGATAGATATTAAGATATTATCTCAAGCAGTTTGGCCTTGAGCTTCAGCCTCAGGCCATAGACCATGTGTGCATCCTAATGTGTGTGTGCGTGTGTGCGTGCGTGTGTGTGTGTGTGTGTGTTGTGTGCGTGCGTGTGTGTGTGTGCGTGTGTGTGCGTGTGTGTGTGTGTGCGTGCGTGTGTGTGTGTGTGCGTGCGTGTGTGTTGCAGGTGCCCGTGGCAGAGCGTGGTGAGCTGGTGCGTCACGGGGAGCTGTCTGTGTGCGGGGGGGCGAGGAGGAAGAGGGCGGGACTTAGGAGCGTCTTCCTCTACCAACACATCATCATCTTCACCAAGCAGAAGACCCTGGGCCCCGGACGCACCGCCTACAGCTACAAACACAGCATCAAGGTACACACACACGCACACGCACACACACCTACACGCTAGTGCTGTGAATCTTCACTGGCCTCACGATTCGATTCGACTACGATTCAGAGGGCTACGATTCGATTATAAAATGATTATCGATGCATCTCGATGTATCTTAAATCGATGCATCACTTTTTTCCCCAATACATGATTTATTTTTTCTCACTGTGTGGCGCTACTTTTAAAATAAAAGTGCATTTGGAATTGCATTGTATTATGATCCATAATTAAAATAAACAAATGCATGTACTTCCATTATATTTTATTCGATTATAAAAAAAAAAAAAAAAAAAAAAATCCTTAAAGCAGCTACGAGCAACTTTTTCGATTGTTATTAAACAGTATAATTACAATATTGATGCATCACATCTTACCTATAATAGTAGCTGAGACCAATGCAGAGTAGTCTCGCTTGAACCCCGAGTGAATCGGCCAGTGTAGTCTGTCTGTGGCCAGGGAAGATCAGGAAGTGAAATGAAACGGTTTCCAGCAGCCACTTCGGCCATAACCACAAAATAACTTCCAAAAAACCTGTTAGAATATAACGAGAGATGTTCCCGAGAGTATGCGTGGCGTTCATATTGTTTATGTTATGTTGCTAGGCAGCGCGAACGGGGTAGGCAGGCAGCTGCGTTTCACTTCCGGGTTTCACTTCCGGGTTTATCCGGGCCGGCGTTAAGGAGAGAGAGAGAGAGAGCCCCCTGTTGACGCGAGTTTAGACAGACACAGACTTAATAATCATCTAAGGGAGCAATCTCCAATTCACACGGCTTTGATCTCAGCTACTATTATAGGTAAGATGTGATGCATCAATATTGTAATTATACTGTTTAATAACAATCGAAAAAGTTGCTCGTAGCTGCTTTAATAATCGATTTTTGACATTTGTGAATCGATGCAGAATCGTGCACATCCGCATCGCGATGCATCTTATAATCAATTATTTTTGACACCCCTACTACACACACACACACGCACGCATGGACACGTCACACGCACACACCTACACCTACACACACCTACACATACACACACACACACACACACACACACACACATACACACACACACACACACACACACACACACGCACGGACACGCACACACCTACACACACTCTCTTTAGTCTTTATCTCTACATTTCTCACTGTTTCTCTCTGATGGATTTTGAGCAAAGTCCACTTCCAGAGTTGATGAAATTGAAAGCAAATGAAGACAAACGAGCTGCTGCCAGACTTGACACACACACACATGCACGCACACACACACACGCACACGCACACACACACACACACGCACGCGCGTGCACGCACGCACACACACACATACACACACACACACACACAGACAGAACACACGAGGCCATTCAATCTATACATTTGTTTCCCATCATCACTTCATCATCATCATCACTTCATCATCATCATCATCACTTCCATCAACTTTCCGTTCATCCAAACACTTTGTTTTTGTCGTGTTGAGTTTGCTGATTATTTGATCTGATTGCTCAAATGAATAGTTGCCCCATCTGAGCCTCGTGCCAAATCAAACAGGTGAAGTTGCACGGGGAGCAGGCGTGGACTGCATAATCGGGCACGTCGGGCAAATGCCCGGTGGCCTGGCCTGGCCCGCAGTCAGGCCACTCACTGAACAGCAGGCCAGGCACCGCCTACTGGTTTACTAGTGGTTTTATTACTTTATTCAGGGTTAAAGTGGGTGCATCTCATTGTAAAATTGGACTCGGCCCAAATTGGGCTTCAAACGGCCCAAATCTGGCTTCAAACGGCCCAATTTGGGCTTCAAATGGCCCAAATCTGGCTTCAAACGGCCCAAATTGGGCTTCAAACGGCCAAAAAATTTCACCGCCGCCCTTCAGACGCCGGCATGCGCGTCGGCCCGTATCGGCCTGGCCTGCTTGATATCTAATGCCCGGCCTGAATTATGATCCCAGTCCGCCCCTGACGGGGAGGTTGCCAGCACCACTTTGGAGCAACCTTCTCCAAAACGACTGAAGTCAATGGAGAACTGAGTTCCAAAACCAAAACAGACAAACAATCGAATAGAATCAGCAAAATCAGCAAATCAATCAAATCTAGTTCCGATTTGCACTAAGTGATGTAAATAATGTGTAAATATAAATATACCGTAGGTATTTTTGGAACTCTGGAGGAGTAGATGATGACACAATTCATTTTTGTGTGAACTCTTCCTTTAGGTTGTTCTCAATCTTCTTCTGTGTCTTCTGGCTGCAGGCGGGCGAGATGGGTCTGACTCAGAGTGTGGGCGAGGAGGGCGTGAAGTTTGAGCTGTGGGTGAGACAGGCTCCTCGGACCAGAGACTGCCTCACGCTGCAGACGCAGAGCAGGGAGGACAGGGAGGCCTGGACTCACGACGTCGCCCACCTGCTCTGGACGCACGCCATCAACAACACAGGTACAGTGTGAACTTTGACCCCCCGAAGCCTCAACTTTCTCACACTCAAAAGCCGTCAAACTGAACTCTTCAGCAGACCTGTGTCAGATCGTATTCACAACCTGTAATGTTAAACGCTCGTACCTCGTTCATTTTCTCTAGCCGGTTTATCCTTTTCAAACTCAATCCCAGCATGCACTGGGTGCAGCATGAGGACTACAAACAGACAGATAAACTAACATTTATGCTTACGGGAAATTAAGTGTGTGATCACATTAACAGTTTGTTGTCTTTGGTCCGAGCCATTGCGGAAAAGTTTACTTTGTTCCATTTTTGTAGTTTGTTTGTTTTGGTTCACATTGTCCAGTTACTGTCCAAGCAAAGTTTTGGTAACATGTCATCCTGCCAGGTTAGAGATTTTGGAGGCGCCATATATAGGGCCATATGAAATCTGTTTTATTTTTGTTCCAAATTCTGTTTTATTTTTTCTCAAATTAATTTTTTTCCATTTTAATTTTAATTTAAGGGTTAGGATTGATATTGATGTATCTTTTATTTTTTGATGACTTGGCCATCTCAGACAGCTTCTTCGACATGTTTCTCAAAGCGAAAACCAAGTTGTGAGGTGATTTGTGGGGGGGGGTCAGTTCAGATTACATTCTCACTCCTAACAAACCACACTGCAGTTGGCTTTGGAAGAACACTTTGATATTGTTCTCACCTGGC
Organism: Poromitra crassiceps; assembly: GCF_964638095.1. Classification (NCBI taxonomy): domain Eukaryota; kingdom Metazoa; phylum Chordata; class Actinopteri; order Beryciformes; family Melamphaidae; genus Poromitra; species Poromitra crassiceps. Next base: position 60,327,434 of record NC_139628.1, on the reverse strand, counting down.
CAGGTGGACTGAACTACAGAACAGGAGTTAATTTCCCCAGAGTTAGAATAGACGGCTCCAAACATGCCGGCTGTGAACATGCCCCCTTTTAGAGTCACTGATCCACTTGACTTGCATGTCTCTGGAGTGAAGGAGGAAACCGGAGCACCTGGAGGGAAACCTGCACACAAACAGGACTGAACCCTGCTCCTTCTTGCTGTGTGGCGACACCTTGAAACAGAAACGAGACACGCACTGCTGAAAACCATCTTCACAAGTCATGAATGTCATGTTCAGCAGTCTGTGGTTTCCTCTCTCTCATCATCCCCTGCTCAGATCTCTGTGGAGGTCGGGGAGGAGACCTTCCCCTGACTGAAGCTCGAACCTACGAGCTCAATAGTGCAGGGCAGCAAACTAGGGATGGGGCCGATCCGATCCAATATCGGTATCGGGTGCCGATACTGACATAATTCACGGATCGGAATCGTTTTTTTTTCTTTCTTTTTTTTGCAATTCCAGCGCTGGCCGTAATTTGCCCATGTATAATAGTATCCTTCTTTGCTTTGTATATTTTCTTAATTTTGTCTGCTTTTTGCAAGGTATATTAAAAAAAAAATCTTTAATTGGACAAATCTTTGCCTATACTGTATATTCAAGAAAGATATCGGTATCGGAATAATATCGGTATCGGTAGATATCCAAATTCAGGTATCGGAATCGGATCGGAAGTGAAAACATGTGGATCGGTGCATCCCTACAGCAAACAAACTCTCTGAGCCACTTCTTAAGACGTATGTTTTCTCAGAGCTTTTCAGTCTTTCGTCCGGGCGTCCACTTTCAAACCTCCTGACTGATTGAGGCTCGAACCCACAACCTCAAAAGTGTCATGCAGCTGTCAAACTCTGTGAGCCACTGTCATTCCTGTCAGAGCTGTTCAGTCTTCACTCGAGGAGTTCTTCAGAGTTGCAATGGGCACATGTGGTACCACCATGTGCCCACCATGTGCACCACCACTTTTCAACACAAGGTGACGCCCTTCTGTACTCAGATGTCAAATATGGTCTGACGGAGAAGTCTGGGAACTTGAGTCTGGAAAAGTATGGAATTTTGAAATGGAAAATGTGTATGAGGAAAGCTGTACAACATGCCAGGGTTAGGGGTGAGATTCACTAAATATACAGTCAACCAGTAGTACTGTCATATACTTCCAATAAAAGCAGCCATCAAATGCTTACAATAGTAAGCTTAATGTAAAGCTTTATTGAAATATTGTTGGGGGCATTTTTATGACTTCTCCTCTCTCCTTGTCCCCTGTGTCCACTCAGTTATAACTTCTGCTCTCCCCTTGTCCCCTGTGTCCACTCAGTTATAACTTCTGCTCTCTCCTTGTCCCCTGTGTCCACTCAGTTATAACTTCTGCTCTCTCCTTGTCCCCTGTGTCCACTCAGTTATAACTTCTGCTCTCTCCTTGTCCCCTGTGTCCACTCAGTTATAACTTCTGCTCTCTCCTTGTCCCCTGTGTCCACTCAGTTATAACTTCTGCTCTCTCCTTGTCGCCTGTGTCCACTCAGTTATAACTTCTCCTCTCTCCTTGTCGCCTGTGTCCACTCAGTTATAACTTCTGCTCTCTCCTTGTCCCCTGTGTCCACTCAGTTATAACTTCTGCTCTCTCCTTGTCCCCTGTGTCCACTCAGTTATAACTTCTGCTCTCTCCTTGTCCCCTGTGTCCACTCAGTTATAACTTCTGCTCTCTCCTTGTCCCCTGTGTCCACTCAGTTATAACTTCTCCTCTCTCCTTGTCCCCCTGTGTCCACTCAGTTATAACTTCTGCTCTCTCCTTGTCCCCTGTGTCCACTCAGTTATAACTTCTGCTCTCTCCTTGTCCCCTGTGTCCACTCAGTTATAACTTCTGCTCTCTCCTTGTCCCCTGTGTCCACTCAGTTATAACTTCTGCTCTCTCCTTGTCCCCCTGTGTCCACTCAGTTATAACTTCTGCTCTCTCCTTGTCCCCTGTGTCCACTCAGAGTTATAACTTCTGCTCTCTCCTTGTCCCCTGTGTCCACTCAGAGTTATAACTTCTCCTCTCTCCTTGTCCCCTGTGTCCACTCAGTTATAACTTCTGCTCTCTCCTTGTCCCCTGTGCCCACTCAGTTATAACTTCTGCTCTCTCCTTGTCCCCCTGTGTCCACTCAGAGTTATAACTTCTCCTCTCTCCTTGTCCCCTGTGTCCACTCAGTTATAACTTCTGCTCTCTCCTTGTCCCCTGTGTCCACTCAGAGTTATAACTTCTCCTCTCTCCTTGTCCCCTGTGTCCACTCAGTTATAACTTCTGCTCTCTCCTTGTCCCCTGTGCCCACTCAGTTATAACTTCTGCTCTCTCCTTGTCCCCCTGTGTCCACTCAGAGTTAT
>NC_139628.1:60292546-60322546 GCF_964638095.1 Poromitra crassiceps | reverse complement strand
TCCCTCCTATACAGTATAACATATATATATATAACATATCAATAAATGAGAAATAGTACGGGTGAAAATGCACCATAAAACACTTTCCCACTGCTATAAAACAGCTTCTGGCGACGTACCGTGCATTCCTTCCTGGGCCTGTTCGGTTGTTTGCTGGGTGTATTTTTCTTTTTCCTGCAGATAACTGGCCAACCATCAAGATCTTTCCATGCAGCTACAATGGAGATTGATAGCAGAAAAGTCAAAACAATAAACAGAAGTTTGGAGCAAGACTTTACATAGCATCATATACCATACTACATACTACATACTGTACATACATACACATCAAAATGCATCCTATACTAGGTCATATACTTCATATCAGATTGTTTACTACATACTGTACATACTATATACAGGTACTATGTCATGACATCACATCATCGTAGATTGATCATATAGGCAAGTACAACACTCTCTCTTGCCCTTACTCAGCTATTGCTAACACTAGCACTGTCTCTCCACCTACATAATGCAGTTGACACCTGTTCGCTGAGTTTTGCCAAAAGGCATTCTGGGAAATGTAGGAAATCACTAATTGAGGTTGAGGAGGCAAGTCGAGGGGAAGTAAAAGTAAAATTGCAACACTTGCGTCACAAAATAGGTTCTGGAATGTTTTTGATCAGATCAGATATATAACAGTGTGAGAGAACCTAACTTTAAAGGGGCAGTTTACACAAAAATGAAAATTCTGCCAATTGAAACACAGGCAGAGTTTGTCCATATCACCATGTGACCATTGATTCAGTAGAGTACAACTGAAGTCAGTGGTGACTGGTTTTGTGTTATATGGACAAACTTCACCTGTTGGTGAGTAGATGTCCTGACTGGAGATCTAGATGTCCTGACTGTAGGTGACAGAATTTTCATTTTTTTGGGGGGGGCGGTGAACTGTTCCTTTAAGAGCAGTGGTCTCTGTCCTCAGTGGTCTGTCTTCAGTGGTCTCTGTCCTCAGTGGTCTGTCTTCAGTGGTCTCTGTCTTCAGTGGTCTGTCCTCAGTGGTCTGTCCTCAGTGGTCTCTGTCCTCAGTGGTCTGTCCTCAGTGGTCTGTCCTCAGTGGTCTGTCCTCAGTGGTCTCTGTCCTCAGCACGGTGAACTGTTCCTTTAAGAGCAGTGGTCTCTGTCCTCAGTGGTCTGTCCTCAGTGGTCTGTGTCCTCAGTGGTCTGTCCTCAGTGGTCTGTCCTCAGTGGTCTGTCCTCAGTGGTCTGTCCTCAGCACTTAAAAAGAAAGAAAAATCTGAAGTCTCATTCCTTAGATGCTCGGCCCTGCTGCCCTACAGCCAAAATAATTGGCCATTCGTAGCTGCTTGGTGTAATGCACATACTGTCCACCAGGTGTCTCGTTGAGTACAGTAGCACAGGCTCTCAATGCAGGAATTGTCCTCTGGGACATGGTGTTAGAAATGCATTTTGAAATGAGTGAAATAACACCTCTCTCTCTCTCTGTCTCTCTCTCTCTCTCTCTCTCTGTCTCTGTCTCTCTCTATCTCTCTCTCTCTCTCTCCCATACACAATCTCTCTCAATTTGTAGATCATTTGTATGCGGCATAACACAAAATGCGTAACACATTGCTAATATATAATATATATAATATATAATATATATAATAATAATAATATATAATTGGCAAATAGATGCATGCATGCAAATTAAGCTGGTATGCAGGAGGACATCATTTTAACTCCTCCGCCACCCTCCCCCCCCCCCCCCCCCCACTTGCTGCCCCACAGTGGAAAGCTATATATTTTTAGATATGTCCACGGTGGATGTATTTTAACTCTCTCTCTCTCTCTCTCTCTCTCTCTCTCTCTCTCTCTCAGTCCACAGTAGCTGTTCAGACTCCTCCTCTGTAGGCAGTCAGAAGGAGGGGGGTTCCCCGGCATCTGGGAGGGACCCCAAAAAAAGCTCTGGATCAACAAGTTGCACACAGGTGGGTGCACACACACACGCACGAGCGCGCTCACGCACACACACACACACACACACACGCACGAGCGCGCTCACGCACACACACACACACACGCACGAGCGCGCTCACGCACACACACACACACACACGCACGAGCGCGCTCACACACACACACACACACACGCACACACGCACACACACACACACACACACACACACACACACACACACACACACATTCCCACTGGGACCACCTTTACTAAAAATAGGAGACGATATCATGTCTTTTCCCCAGAGGGAAACTTGTCTCAGCACAGCTGTTCCACAGTAGCTGCTGCTGCACTAACATCATTAGAACATCTATACAGTAAGTAGAAGGTCAACCGTCCAGTCTGCTGTGATGGAACATTTCCTGAGTCGGATCGGATCCGGTCCAAATTTAAATGGCTGCTTTCCTGGCCCGGGCTGCACCCTTCCACAAAGTTTCATGAAATCCAGGCCAGTAGTTTTTCCGTAATCAAAAACACAAACAAACAAACAAACAAACAAACAGCAAAAGCATATGCTACTTGGCGGAGGTAATAAGCATGTCTAAGAAAAGCATACATCATGAAAGAATCCACAAATCACTGAAATGACATCAAAAACCTGATGCTCACACAAAATCTCACTCAAAGATATTCTAAATATATGAATGTGCACTGATGAGACGTGCGGGTGCATCTTTTTTTAGGGAAAAGGAAATAGGAATACCTGCTTGCAATCTCCCTGCTACAATTTAAATTAATTGCTCAATAGGCACACACACACAGACATACACACACACACGCACGCACACACACACACACACACGCACACACACACACACACACACACACACACACACACACACATAAACACACACACACACACACACACACACACACACACGGAAATTCTCTCAATCTCTGTATCTAGCAAACAGAATATGACAGATTGGCAAACAGACTGTGAAGGGAACAGATTGACAGACAGACGGACGTACAAGCAGACAGATATCCATATACACATATTCAACAACAGAGGGTGGATTGGCACACACGCACACACACACACACACACACACACACACACACACACACACACACACACACACACACACACACACATACACAGAAAATAAGACTGCTTCTGTTATTTATCTCCGCAGAGCCAGTCTCCCTCCACAGCCGTGTAACTGTCATATAAAAGTAAGTTACTGTGTTTATTCAACATTTCTTTTATTGACTTCTGATTGAATTCTTCTTTAAGAATACATGAAAACAGTGCGGTGCGCCACGGGACCACCAGGGCTCCTTGATGGGCTTCTATTGGGTCCCCATCAAATTGTTAAACATTTACAACAATTGGAGCATGTAGATTCACTGTTCTCTCTCTACCTATGAATCGATGCAGATAATCATGGAATTCTGGACCCAATCAGAACTAACAATAAACGTATCCTCAGATTTGGGTCAGCTAGGCAACATCTCATCAGATGGGGGGTGTCTGGGGGGGGGAGGTGGGTGTCTGGATTAAATTATGGGTTCTTGATATGAAAAAGTTTGAGAATCACTGCTTTAAACTTGTGTAAAGACGCCATATCTAGAAATCTGATATTTCTTCTCCTCTCTCTCTTTCTCTTTCTCTGAAACTTTCCATTTTCTAAGCAGAAAAACTTGACCGTGGACATGATGAAGACTGAAACATCTCAACTCCACCTCTGGGCCAGTCAAACTGGACGAGCAACAGAAAGAAACACCTCCAACTCCACCTGAACATCTCTCCATCTCTGTTTGCTCCCCCATCTCATCTCATCTCATCTCCTTTACTTCCTCTCTTCCTTTGCATTCTTCCTTTTACAAAACAACAACTACAAAAGTCAAATAAACGGGTGAGAGCTGCACTGCCACCGCGTGTAAACCATCATCTCGCGTAAACGATCCTCTCAGATGAACCCAGAGGAAGGTTGCATGTGAACAAACGGATTAAAACGAGCCCTATCAAATCATGACAAGCACCAGCGGGGGCTCTGTGCGCGTCGCCATTTTGGATCTGCCAGTCTCAGTTGCTGGCAGAGTCATTGACACCAAAGGCACTTCAGCCACACAGTGCGGCCATTGTCTGCCCCGCAGGCTCCCCACTAGGCCAAACCACTTGGTCTGAACCACTGACTGCCTGGCTGGCTGACTGTACGCATCACATGACTGTATGCGTCACATGACTGTATGCGTCACATGCTCCAGCATCTGATCATAAACAGGAAGTCATATGCGGGGGCGCAAATCCACCGTAGGATTGCAGAGTTGGAATGTATGATCAACTTCATAACGCTGATTGGACTGTATATATGTGTGTGTGTTGTGTGTGTGTGTGTGTGTGTGTGTGCATGCGTGCGTGCGTGTCAGGACTGTATAGATGTGTGTGTGTGTGTGTGTGTGCGTGCGTGCGTGCGTGTCAGGACTGTATAGATGTGTGTGTAGAGGCTTTCCAGGCTTGCTCATGTTTTCGTCTTCTTTCCTGCCTGTGTAAAATCATGTGGTATATTGTAGGCTAGGTGTGATTGCATCTATGCAAATGAGGCAGGGGTGGTGTGAGCACGCACACACACACACACACTCTGTCCCTCACATATTCAGTGAGCAGACATTCTTATTGTTATAAAACAGTGGCGTACTGTTCACATTCGCATACACATACAGTACGTGCACACGCACACACACACACACACACGTGTGCGCGCGCTGTGGCCATCTTAGAGCCTGGTACAGTGTATAGATCAGTGGAAAGCTGAATGAACGACAGGCAAGGTTACAGTACGCATTGCCTTGATGTGAACATCATAATGGTAACGGACAGCTACACGTGTTACAGCTCTACGTGTTACCGTGTTTGTTTCAGCTAATTGTTACCAAAGATGTGTTGCATATTTTAGCAATGTCAAGGATTTGAGGGCAACATGGTATTTAGCCTTGCTTAGACTGTAAGTTATACAGTATGTCAACAATACGAGCTTCTCTGTGCCTTATAGTCATGTTCTTTGGGATACAGTTAAGACAGATATGGGCGAACTTGACTTGTTTTCGTCTTCCTGCCTCATAAAATAATGCATTGAATTAATAGTATGCCTTTAATATAAGACTCCATATGCCTTTAATATAAGACTCCATATGCCAAAGGCATCACATGGGTGTCTGTGCAATGTTGATTTGTGCTGGGGTGTATAAAAAGATTTGTGCTGGGGTGTATAAAAATAACTATTGTCATTAAATATAGTCTAGTTTTTTTATGTGCTTTTCGAAACGGAATTCTCTCCATAAAATGGAGATACGGTCTTTGTGTTTTCTCCACTGCGTTAAGGCTCATTTCACCAGCGTTGACCTGTAGGTTGTTACTCTACAAAGAAAAGGCTTTTTCCTACCATTTTATTTCTGCGTTTTTTTTGTGTGAATTCTGAGTCATGAGTTTCCGAGATGAGGGGAAAACGCAGCCCGAAGCACATCGTCAAATCATATTGCTTGAAATGTTTGATGCAGTGCAGTTCTGTGATGTCACAGGATTGCTTTATCCAGGATTTTGAGAATTCATCACTCAAAACCAATGGAACAACAGACAATGTTCCAGGAAATATACTTTGTAGAAGAGCAATTTACAGTTGATTTTGGTGGGATTTGGCATAATCTGATGCCGTGTATTTTATGACCGCAAGCATCTGATCAGTAAGACAGATACGCAGTCACTCAGCAGTTTGAATAGTGTCTTTTTTTAACAGTGTCAAACAATATAATGGTTAAGGTACAATAGGAAACCGACAGGTAGTGAAAGCCAGCAGAGAGCACAGGAACATGTTTGGCGCTGGCGCGGCATCAGATTTAGCACGTTTCATATCTGCATCCAAATTCAAAACTTGCAAATGGGTATTGAGCTGTCCTGAATCAATATGTAATTTGTGGCCGTGCTGAAGCCCATAGCCTACATAGCCTATAGCTGTTTGCTACATTGCATTATATCGAAAGCAATGTAATGAACACCATCTTTCATTCTTACTGCAATATAGATTGTCATATCGCTGGCCTTCGTATGCCATATAGCAGTATTAATGTATAGAAACTTGCTCTTTTCTATGACAAACTCTGCCTGATGTTTACATTGTTTTGGAAGGCATTGGAATGTGGAAGGTTGGAAAATGCATGTTTTGCTTACAGTGTTACTTGATGATAATTGTACTACGGCTGTTTGTACCTTTCCTGTGTTCAATTAAAACTGGATGGGAGCCAAGGAGGAACCGTCTCAAATCTCTTAATGGGGATTTAGCAGGGAAGGGGGGGGGGGGGGGGGGGGTTATGCTTGAACCTTGTATAGGAGGCCTAACTAACCCTATGACCCTGAACACACTAACGAGCGAGGGTCCCTTGTCCGAATGATCAAGAGGTTGTGCTTGAACCTTGTATAGGGAACCTTAAGGTGCTGACAGGGTTCTGCGCAGCCTCGACTTGGAGCCTTGCCGCCGCCGAGCGGCGACAGCGAGACTGTGCATACTCGAACGTAAGCTTGTAACTCGGCGCATTGGCTGCAGTACACCTCAAAAACACTAGGTGGCTTGTGGTACACTCATGTCCATTACATAGGACGCTATCGTGTTGTTTACCAAGAACTTGCAATCATGTCGGTGGGGGGACATTTTATTGTCCTTCCATTTCAAAACTCTCTCCTCTACTCCTATTTTCTATATTTTCTATATTTCTCTATCAATTGTTCAATGTGTTATCTTTATTCTGTAATTTGCTACTGTTGTGTCAGCTAGAATTAGATAGACATATTCTCTGTGAAGCCCTCTGAGACATGCTTGTGAATTAGGGCTATACAAGTAAACTTGACTTGACTTAACTTAATTACTCAAGTAAAAGGAAAAAAGTGCAGGCTCGGACCCCCAGCGACCCCCTGGCCCTAACGCTGACCCCCTGGGTCTAACGCTGACCCCCTGGGTCTAACGCTGACCCCCTGACCCTAACGCTGACCCCTGACCCTAACGCTGACCCCCTGGGTCTAACGCTGACCCCCTGGCCCTAACGCTGACCAAAGTGTGTCCTTGATATGAAAAAGGTTGAGAATCACTGGATTACAGCAGTCAGTGCTTCTCAACCTGAGGTCCAGGACACCCAGAGGTCCTTGAGGGGGTTCCAGGGGGGTCCAGGGGGTCCCCAGCAAAAAGGGGGATAACTTATTTTCACTATAATTCCATCCATAAGTCACACAATGACAGAAGTTATGACTATTTTGGTCATACGTTTCTTGCACTTTCTGTAATAAAACATTTGAAAGCAAAAATGGTATCAGATGGGGGTCCGTGGGCTAATTTGTGTCATTTGAGTGGGTTAGGGTGGGCCTTGACAGGAAAAAGGTTTGAGAACCACTGGATTAGAGAACTCCTAGCGCCATATCAAAGAGCGAGGGAGAGGGCATGTCTGAGTGTGTGTGTGTGTGTGTGTGTGCGCGCGTGTCCATCTGTGAATGTGTGTGTGAGGGGACAGAGAGAGAGAGAGATAAAGCCTGTGCAGTAGGGGAGGGAGGGGGCCTGTGCAACAGGAAGGGGCAGAGCTGCTGAAGGGAGAATGGGAGAGACAGAGGAGACCGAGACAGAGACAGAGAGACAGAGGAGAAGGACAGGGAGACAGTAGGTGGGGACGATGGGAACGCAGCGAGGCCGAAGGGGGCAGACAGACAGAGAGAGGCACAGTCAAGGGGGGGAGAGAGAGAGAGAGGAGGAGGAGGAGGAGAGAAAAAAAGAGGGGAAGAATGGAGACAGGGGCTTATAGAAGGAGGGAGAGAATGAGAGACACAAAGAAGCAGGGTGGTATAGCAGCAAAGCAAGGCAGGCTAGCAGAGAGTAGAGTTAGGAGAACTTTACTTTTTTTTCTAATGGGGAGAACTGAGAGAGAGGCCGAGAGAGCAGTAGAATGGATGAAGGAGAGAGAGAGAGAGAGGCCGAGAGAGCAGTAGAATGGATGAAGGAGAGAGAGAGCGGGGTAAAAAGGGGGGATGTTGACAAAGCAGTGAGACTGTGGCGAACAAAGAGAACGTGAAGCGAATGAGTCGGGGGGAACATCAAAGGGATTTTTCAGGCCCGGTTACCGGGACAACAGACATTTGCATGCGATTAGCTTTTTACATCATATTAAGAAGGGTTAGGGTGAGGGAGGGGGGAAGGAGGGGAGGGAGGGGGGAGAGAGAGCAGGGAACTATAGATCATACACACACACACACACACACTGTATGAGATAGTGAGAGAGGGAGGGAGGGAGAGAGAGAGAGAGAGAGAGGGACGTTGGTCATCTCACGCGGATAAACTGACTTATAGGCAACCAGCCAAGCGTTCCTTTTGTAAATGAGAGCGCATGTTGGGGGGAGATACAGTAATATGCCGGCGCAGACATTTTGGTGAAGGGAGGTCAGAGCAGACAGCGTGCATTTTCCTCTCAATGCAACTTTGACTCCGACAATATACTGAGATAATATACTGAGCAACAAAAACAAAACAAAGACAGCCCAAAACGAACAGTTTAACCCATTGATACCTGATGCAGCATTTGCGTCTATATCCCTCATTTGTGTGTGTATCCCTTTAAGACGCGGTTTGCGGTCTTAAAGGGATACACACACAAATGCTGCATCAGGTATGAATGGGTTAACTTGCGAATGCTCACTTCAGGTTTGAAGCACAAAGCCACTGTCAGAAGTAACTAAGCACTTTGTTACTGTACTTGAGTAGGATTTTCAGGTATCTGTACTTTACTGAGTATTTATTTTTCTGACAACTTTTTACTTTTACTCCCTTCAATTTAACACAAATATCTGTACTTTCTACTCCTTACATATTCAAAACACGCTAGTTACTTTAATTTTAATGCATGACAGACAAATATGATGTAACGTTGTTTGTTTGTCTCTGTCGTCTCGCGCTCCCCCAGCTTTTACGCATTATGTGCACCTTTTTCGTGGAAAAACCATATCACAAACTGACAACTACCAATCACAGTTATAATGCCTGAAGCTCTAAAATAAACTTCTGGAATTGCTGAACTAGAAAGTTTACCACAAAGGGACTCAAACCCTCAGTCTTCTGATCCAAAAGCATACACCGTGTCCATTAGGCCAGGTGGTTTGACTCCTGGACCAGAATAACTTATTTATTTGCCACTAGAGAAAAGGTTTTTGTTAAGTGTCTAAAAGCTCATCATAAAACCATTGTCATCCTTTGCCATTCAATCATCTGCACATCAACTAAACCCTTGAAACATCTCCCTCTGGGTCCTCAGACTTTGATGGGTGTGCCACTTGCCAAGGCTTGAAGTGTAACCAGCAGTCCCTCAGTTTAGCACATGGTCTTTGGAGCTGGAATAGCCTTGGCAGTGGACATGGATCAGAGGAATCAGAAGCAAGATGAGAAACTGATAACTCATCTTAAGTCCAGTAAAGAACTTCCTAATTGTGAAGCGCAACTTTCTTTTTCAAATCACACACTCATATTCCTCTCTTATCTCCTTCTTGTCAGACCTACTTCACCAGTCCCAGATCAAGGTTTAAAGCTACAATATGAAAACATGACAAGAGGAAGTGGGCTATAGCTCACTCAGATAAACATGTGGATGTTGTTTGATGTTTGAAGGTTGTTGGTTCATTCCCTCGTTCAGGCAGGACCAGTGATGCTTTATTATCATCATCAGTAGTTGGAACACAGAAATAAGCTGATGTAGGAGTCTAGTCAGTCTCTGACTGTAGCTCAGTCAGATAAACAGCTTCTCACTCGTTCAATTCCAACCTACTTCACTCTTTATGCTGTGTTGTTGTCAGTCTGAACACAGTGTGTAGAATTCAGAAAATGGAGTCCAAGCAGCTCATAGCTCAGCAGGTTGAGTCCCTGTGTCTGTGTCGCTACCTGTCAGGTGGATTGGATTATTGGTTCGATTCCCGGCCCACTTTAATACTCAAATTAATTAGAAGTGTAATAAAAACTACAAGAAGATTGTTATGCCTATCTTTTATTCAAATACAAATAAATTATGGATGGAAGACAAAAAAGCACAAGTTAAAGGAAAATAACAAAGAATGTGATGAAAGCACCTGACTTTAGTGTAAATATAATTTAACTTAATTTATTATTTAGTGTTATTATAAAAAAATATATATGATTATCTGCACTGTCCTTGGAGCTGGAATAGCCTTATGCATGTTAAAAATTCAATATTTCAGTCCTTGTATATTTCTCTCATGTGTTCATCATTCCTTTCCTCCTCTGTGTGTGTGTGATTGAGAAATGAGATGCAGGTGGTGTTCATCCTAATTGGCCTGGTCAGGTGTCAGATTGCTGCTGGCTGATTGGCTGGTAGAGAGCATTTAAGCCAGCTGATGCCATCCTGTCGCCCCTTGCTCTCCTCATTCCCAATGATGATGGCTGCTGTGCTGACTGCTGTGTTCTGTCAGGTAGGAACTGTGTGTAGACCTACTTTAGTAGTTCTGCAGAACTTTATTAAGATGTGTCTTTATCTTGGTAGACCTGTGCAGTCTAAACTGTAAATAGTTACCTTCCAGATCTACACTTTTGTACACTGTAAATAACACTTACCCAAGTAGCAGAAAGTAGGGGGAGAAGCCCTTTAGTTTTTTGTAACATTTTCTCATGTTTATTTTGTAGGAGCTTATAGGTAAGAGCTGTGTCTTATTTAATCCATCATTTTCTTTTCTTAGGTAAATTTAAGGCTGGGGATTAGTTTGATTGGTTAGTTGTGTTGGGGCCATGCTGTGCTCTGAAACTAAACCTGCTACTTGTGAACTTGTGATGGTGGTTTGGCTGATCATCCTTGGGAGTGGGAAGAGTGGGGGCACTTTTGTGTTGCGGTCCGGTTCCCCGAGGCCGGTTCCTAACATAATTGGGTGCTTGTCTGCTTTTCTCATTCGTCAGCACGTCGTCTGTGAGTGTGTGTATATATATATTTTATATGTTTGTCTGGTGGGCAGTCTTTGTGCAGGTGGTAAATGGTGTTAGTCAAGGTGGCTTTGCATGGAGCTGAGGAAGCTCATGGTGGTAAAGCTGGTGGAGATGTTTGTTGGAGGAGCCGGTCAGAGGGGACCAGTAAGACTGAGGAGGGGCGTGACAAGGCAGGGCCGTCAGTAGCACCGTTTCTCCTTTCTGTGTAGACTGCTACCCTACAAGAGTCTCCGTACATAGACTTGCCTGTCACTCTGACTCCCAAGCCGTCTAAATCAGCGATACAGACGTATTTACAAGTGTCACAGAAACATTTCAAAGCCACATATTGAGAAGAAGAGTTCATAGTTTCTCGACATCGGGGTTAGAAAGCTCGACGCTGCTCATAAATGTCTCTTTTCATCTGAAGTCTGTGCTGGTGATATTTTTTACCGAGCCTTTGGCCAGAGTGGCGCTGTTGAGCGCTCTGACGGCTGAGAGCTCTAACCTGGAAAAAATATCACCAGCACAGACTTCAGATGAAAAGAGGCATTTATGAGCAGCGTCGAGCTTTCTAACTCCGACGTCGAGAAGCGATGAACCCTTCTTCTCAATATGTGGCTTTGAAATGTTTCTGTGACACTTGTAAATACGTCTGTATCACTGATTTAGACGGCTTGGGAGTCAGAGTCACAGGCAAGTCTATGTACGGAGACGGGACTCTTGTAGGGTAGCAGTCTACACAGAAAGAGGAGAAACGGTGCTACTGACGGCCCTGCCTTGTCACGCCCCTCCTCAGTCTTACTGGTCCCCTCTGACCGGCTCCTCCTCCAACAAACCTCTCTCCACCAGCTTTACCACCATGAGCTTCCTCAGCTCCATGCACACCATTTACCACCTGCACAAAGACTGCCCACCAGACAAACATATAAAATATATATATACTCAGACGACGTGCTGACGAACGAGAAAAGCGGGCGACCCCCTAATTATGTTAGGAACGGGCCTCGGGGAAGGGGACGGCAACACAAAAGTGCCCCCACTCTTCCCACTCCCAAAGATGATCAGCCAAACCACCATCACAAGTTCACAAGTAGCAGGTTTAGTTTCAGAGCACAGCATGGCCCCAACATCAACAAATCAAACTAATCGCCAACCTTAAACTTACCTAAGAAAAGGATGGATTAAAAAAATAATAGACACAGCTCTCACCTAAAAGCTCCTACAAAATAAACATGAGAATGTTACAAAACTAAAGGGCTTCTCCCTCCTACTACTTGGGTAAGAGTTATTTAGTGTAAAATAGTATAGATTTGGAAGGTAGCTATTTACAGTTTGGACTGCACAAGTCTACCTAGACAAGGACAGCTCTTCAAGGTCTAAAGAACTACCAAAGTAGGCCTACACACAGTGCCTACGTGACAGAACAAAGAGTCAGCAGAACAGCCATCATCGGTGGCAATGATTGCAATGCACCTTGAATTGCCTTTGTGTATGAAAGGTGCTATATAAATAAAATTTGACTTGACTTGACTTGACTTGACAATGGATGGCATCCCCAAACCCATTTTACAGTGCAGAAGTTGGTGAAATTAAAGTTTGGGGCTATCATTCAAAACTCTTTATGCTATAGCATTTAAGTGTCATGTGTTCACATCATTCCTTTCCTCAGTGTGTAATTTAACTATGAGTCCACTCATTGTACTCCCAACTATGATGACTCTTTGCTGTGTTCTGTCAGGTAGGAACTGTGTTGGCCTACTTGGTTCTTCAGAACATAAGATGTGTTATCTTGGTGGACCTGTGCATCTATACTGTAAATAGCTACTTCAGCTCTACACTTCTGTACACTAACATCTTACCCAAGTAAAATAGGAGGGAGAAGCCCTTTAGTTTTTTGTAACATTTTCTCATGTTTATTTGGTAGGAGCTTATAGGTGAGAGCTGTCTTTATTTAATCCATCCTTTTCTTAGGTAAGTTTAAGGTTGGGGATTAGTTTGTTGTTGGGGCCATGCTGTGCTCTGAAACTAAACCTGCGACTTGTGAACTTGTGATGGTGGTTTGGCTGATCATCCTTGGGAGTGGGAAGAGTGGGGGCACTTTTGTGTTGCGGTCCCGTTCCGAGGCCGGTTCCTAACATAATTGGGGGCTCGTCCGCTTTTCTCGTTTGTCAGCACTTCGTCGGAGTATATATATATATATTATATGTTTGTCTGGTGGGCAGTCTTTGTGCAGGTGGTAAATGGTGTGCATGGAGCTGAGGAAGCTCATGGTGGTAAAGCTGGTGCAGATGTTTGTTGGAGGTGGAGCCGGTCAGAGGGGACCAGTAAGACTGAGGAGGGGCGTGACAAGGTAGGGCCGTCAGTAGCACCGTTTCTCCTCTTTCTGTGTAGACTGCTACCCTACAAGAGTCCCGTCTCCGTACATAGACTTGCCTGTGACTCTGACTCCCAAGCCGTCTAAATCAGTGATACAGACGTATTTACAAGTGTCAGAAACATTTCAAAGCCACATATTGAGAAAAAGGGTTAATCGCTTCTCGACGTCGGGGTTAGAAAGCTCGACGCTGCTCATAAATGCCTCTTTTCATCTTAAGTCTGTGCTGGTGATATTTTTTCCAGGTTAGAGCTCCCAGCCGTCAGAGCGCTCAACAGCGCCACTCTGGCCGAAAGCTCGGTAAAGAATATCACCAGCACAGACTTAAGATGAAAAGAGGCATTTATGAGCAGCGACGAGCTTTCTAACCCCGATGTCGAGAAGCTATGAACTCTTCTTCTCAATATGTGGCTTTGAAATGTTTCTGTGACACTTGTAAATACGTCTGTATCGCTGATTTAGACGGCTTGGGAGTCAGAGTGACAGGCAAGTCTATGTACGGAGACTCTTGTAGGGTAGCAGTCTACACAGAAAGAGGAGAAACGGTGCTACTGACGGCCCTGCCTTGTCACGCCCCTCCTCAGTCTTACTGGTCCCCTCTGACCGGCTCCTCCAACAAACATCTCCACCAGCTTTACCACCATGAGCTTTCTCAGCTCCATGCAAAGGCACCTTGACTAACACCATTTACCACCTGCATAAAGACTGCCCACCAGACAAACATAAAATATATATATACACACACACGACGTGCTGACGAATGAGAAAAGCAGACGAGCACCCAATTATGTTAGGAACCGGCCTCGGGGAACCGGACCGCAACACAAAAGTGCCCCCACTCTTCCCACTCCCAAGGATGATCAGCCAAACCACCATCACAAGTTCACAAGTAGCAGGTTTAGTTTCAGAGCACAGCATGGCCCCAACACAACTAACCAATCAAACTAATCCCCAACCTTAAATTTACCTAAGAAAAGAAAATGATGGATTAAATAAGAGACACAGCTCTTACCTATAAGCTCCTACAAAATAAACATCAGAAAATGTTAAAAAACTAAAGGGCTTCTCCCCCTACTTGGGTAAGTGTTATTTACAGTGTACAAAAGTGTAGATCTGGAAGGTAACTATTTACAGTTTAGACTGCACAGGTCTACCAAGATAAAGACACATCTTAATAAAGTTCTGCAGAACTACTAAAGTAGGTCTACACACAGTTCCTACCTGACAGAACACAGCAGTCAGCACAGCAGCCATCATCGCTGGGAATGAGGAGAGCAAGGGGCGACAGGATGGCATCAGCTGGCTTAAATGCTCCCCACCAGCCAATCAGCCAGCAGCAATCTGACACCTGACCAGGCCAATTAGGATGAACACCACCTGCATCTCATTTCTCAATCACACACACACAGAGGAGGAAAGGAATGATGAACACATGAGAGAAATATACAAGGACTGAATGTGAACATTAGCTTCTGTAGCTAATTGAGTTTATAATGACTCAGAGCTTGGGACACGTATATTAGCCTGTATTATCCCATACATGTAAAAAGCAGCTGTGATGGCAAAAATTAGGCTTACAACATATACAGTATATAAAATATGTGACTGTGTGTGTGTTTTGTACATGATTACCCAGGTGAAAAAGTATTATACTTAAATTATACTTTTCACAGTATGTACTAAGTACACTTTCAGTTAGCATTAATTTGGCACCCTTAAGTTATACTTAAGTGTACTTAAGTAGTACTTATGGACTCCTTGAGCACCTTTTAAGTGTAATTTGTATGCTTTTTTGGAACAACTTTTTATAAACTTTAAGTGTACTCAAGTACACCAGTGAAAAGCATGATTCGTGAGCATTCAAAACACACTTTCAGTACAATTGTATTATATCACCAGTGTGTTGAAAGTATACTTAAAAAGGCATTATAGATCAATTGATGTAGTCTACAAGTATACTTTAAATACAGTTATCATACTATTAATATTCTTCTAGCATGCCTCAGTAATATTTCAAATAAACTTCAAATGCACTTTTTGATTTTAATTAGTACATTTAAAGTGTGCTATTGTTAATAAGAAATGTATTTATAGTGAAGTTCTATCACAATTTAAGCATAATAAAGACATGTACTTAAAGTGTACTATAATTGACTAAAAGTGTATCTGAAGTGTATTCCATCATTGCTTATGCGTCAGGATAAAAGTGTATTTTAAATAGAACATTGTTATACTTTAAGTACTGTATTAAATGTTCCTGAAGTATACTCACAATACATCACTATTACACTTCACATGGTGCCATTTTAGTACACTCCAAATGTGCCGTTTTGTTCAATGACCAATTGCACTTCAATTATGAGAAAAACACATTTTATTTACATTAAAATATTATGGTAATACAAATCTATGTAAGAAATTAAAACAGTTACCAGTAGCGATGCACAATATATCAGCAATCATATGGCTATCAGCTGATGTTTGATCTTGAATATATCGGTATCAGTCCGATGAGCCGATGGCTGGAAAGCCCTTGTTGGTGGCCTATACCCCAGGAGGGGTAGTAGACATAAGTAAGTCCGATGAGCCAAATAACCAAAATGTTAAACCATGAAGCCACAGTCCTGAAGGCAGGCTGGTTGACAACGCAGGCTGGCTGACAACGCAGGCTGTGATCTGCTCCCATAGGCTGCTGTCCTTCTGCACCGGAGTGGAAGACCTGTCCGCCGACAAGGCTGAGGGGATGAGAAAAGAAAAAGACAAATTAATGCAAGACAAGCTTTTATAGTGAACGCAGAGGTCAAGGAACTGTAAGAGAAGAGGTAGAAATTTAACAATGTGGCTTTGTTGCCTAAACCTAACCAACGGCACTACACGGCCTCTATTAAGGCTGCACGATTTATCGTATTTTCATCGCCATCGCGATATGAAAATGCGCGATGAACACATCGCAAAAGTCACGTGTTATCGCAAAAAAAAAAAAAAATTACAGTGCACATGAACGCAACATGCAAGATACCGGCTGAATAAGTGTCCAAATGTTCATGTCATTCTGGCCAATACTCCACTTCTGTTATAACATTTCAGTCTGGAATATGGAATATCTTTCAATAATCGTTATGACTAAAAGTAATCTCATGTGTAAGAAATGACTGTTCTACATTGAAGTAAAAATGTAAATAATTAACTTGTTGGTTTTGGATTTTTTTTAGCTTCAAGAGTGCATTTTTGTTCGTATGACCCTCAACACAGGCTTTGAGAATCCCGTGCCACTTACTGATACGTATGCTTAAATTAACACACTCGTATTGCAAAATGAATTTAGGCCCTCACTGTAATACTTCAGAAGTTGAATTTGAAGTTCAGCATTAATACATTTGTCATTTTTTGTGTTAGATTTACCTTTGTGTGTTATTGCAATATCAAACTACATAATTGAGAATCGATTCTAGATTCTGGAATCGAGAATCGTTGGAATCGAGAATCGATTCTGGAATCGGATCGTGAGCCCAGGAATAGGAATCGGATCGGATCGTGGTTTAGCCGGATCGGAGCACCCCTACCCATTAACACGTTGAGTGCCAAGGACGAGATATCTCGGCTTACATAATCCAACCGTTGAGTGCCAAGGACGAGATATCTCGGCTTACATAAACATTTTTTTTTTGACGGTGGGACATCGATCAACCCCTTTTACGTCTCCTACACCAGAATTGGAGGTATTGAATGTGTATAATCTATTTTACCGACCCACTGAGTGTCGACATGTCTCTCCACAGTAGAAAGAGGCGACCCAAAACTGGACGGAAAAGCGCGAGGAAGCCGTTCTCATACTGTAAAATTGATGGCGAAAACGCTTTCACTTTCGCGCTGATGCACAGCGGTGGCAACGGTGGGGGGTTCCAAGAATAGATTGGATGCACACTTTGAAACACGCAGCATAAATATGACCAGAATCGCATCAAAGCTCTCAACCAAAACTCCACGAAACGAGCGAGTCCACCCAGACTTCCTCAAACAGCGGCCGCGCAAACAGGCAGCAGCCAGGCAGCAGCAACTTCGTTGTGACACGCCCGCTGGAGAGCCAGGGAGGCAGGAGGAGAACACACACGGAGGGAGGAGTTGGAAGCAGAGGGGGGTTTCCTGCTGTTATGGAGGAAATTACTGTTCAAAACTATTGTTTAGATGTCTGACTCTTACTGATGCCAAAAATGAATGGTTAAAGTGACTGTTCTATCGAATTTCACAAAAAGCCGTTTATCTCTGAATAATTTTTCTGACGCTGAAACCATGCTGTATTCAACTGCTAATGCTTACATAACTACTAACTCTACAAACTAACTCTTTTAGACAGAGAAAGCACACATTCTATTAGTTCTTTTTAGATGATTGGTGTTCACGAAGTCTTAACAGAAAAGAATCCTCGGCTCTTGTAAAATGAGCCAGAATCCTCAAAAAAAAACCTGGCAGAACCTACCTACAGCATTGAAAAAAGGGCTGGCAGTCAATGTGTTAATATTTTTTTCATAGCATTTTTTTATTTATCGCAGGTCATATCGTCATCACAATATTGAACAGTTATCGCACATCGCAGCTTTTCCTCATATCGTACTGGGCATTGGCTGCCACAAGCCAAAGCAGGCGTTTCAGCGCTCAAATGTGGGATAGATGGCGTTATCCTATCGTCAGCAGCGCGCAATTACTTTGCGCTAAGAGCTATGAAAAGGACCTCTTACGCGCAAATACCTCTCTGCGCTGGGCGCTCTGCACAGAGATTACGGCTGCGCTCCGAGCGCAGAGAGGTATTTGCGGAGTGGAAAGTGGAATTACTTTTGGATATTTATATATATTTATATATATTTGGGTATTAGCAGCAGATAATTCAGTGAGGCAATCAACTATAACTCAGTGAGAAACTTTTATCACATCGCAAAGAGGGAAATAAATTGAGAACACTTGTGGGACAATGGACATAGGCTATTTACCTTCATAACCCGAAGGGTCGGCACCACAGACGATCTGTCAATAAGCTCTCTCTGTCCTCGCAGGAGTGAGTACACTCTATTATGCATGGAGATAATTACAGCATATTGCATGCCTCGGTGAGGCAACCTCACGCAAACAACCATTGTGAGACGGGAATCTGATTGGTTTTGATTGACGTATGCCAGCCTTGCCCGGTCACGCCTGTGAATAATTCTGGTAGTTAAGACCGCCCAAATCCCATTTGCGCGGGCATTTTGGGGGGTTACATGCTGCCACTCCGACGTTCTGCCACTCCGAAATATCGGCACTCAGAAAGGGTTCTATATTCCCCGTTTTTCACTAACCTCTCCCAGCCCCCACGCCAAACCTAACCTCCCCCCATGCCTAAACCTAACCTCCCCCAGACCCTAACCCAAAACCTAACCTCTCCCACCCCCACGCCTAAACCTAAGGTCGGCATTGCGGCTTCTACGGTGAACGACCGCCAGTCCGAATACTGGAAGTTAACGTTCGGAGTGGCAGAGCTTCGGAAAGGCAGACAGTTACCATTTTGGGGCGCAGATGATTTTTGGCAGAATTGTTTCCGCATGCCCGCCGAGAATTGCATCCCCAACATATTTCGGGGCTGTTTTAACTTAGAAATCAGGGAGGTCACGTCTACCAGACAATTATATCACTTTGAAACAGTAAAATTTCTGTATAAATCATTACCAGTAGCTCCCGTGAGGTGGGGATGTTTTTTTTTTGCTGCTCGGTGGGGGAGGCAAGGCGGAACGCTATCGTCTGTGCCTTAATGCACGCGCAAACAGTGCGCAAAGCGCTATTTAGGGATAGCGCCTGTCGGAAGATAGAGGCCCACGTGTTTACTTTAGTTCTTAACGGCGGAGGAATGGAACTGTTAACATCGGTAGTGGGCCATGGGATCCTGACTATACGTCAAACTAGGATGAGAATGAGAACGTGCTGGGTGTGAAGAGACAGTAGTCTGCTTGCTACTGAAACACACAGGCCACATCTTCTTTCTGGACGGACAGATTTGTCACCGCAAATTAGAGGCATTTTCTATTTTATTTTTAAATGGCGTTGACATTCCAAAAGAACAGAAATCTATCCTTTCTGATGGATCGGTGTGGCTGCAGTTAATTCCTTCCAGAGTCATGTTCACAGCACACAGAACACAACACAGCGTATAGCCTAATATATTTACATAATCTTTCAGTCATTTTCTATAGGATAACCATTGTGTGTGCGCGTTTCTTCCCCAGCGGCAGCATGGTCTGGGGGAGAAACGCGAAACCGAAAGGAGACCAAGATGCGTGTTGCATCTCAAATATCCAAATATTCACTGTTGACCTACCACCGAATATCCGGAGCCCAAATGTTTTTATTCGGGCCAGCCCTGGAATTAGATGACTATGAGCAGACAAATAAATGAGCATATACTGTACTTCCTGCTTAATATTTCCTCCTACTGGGTGTCCGGGTAGTGTAGCGGTAGATTCCCTGCCTACCAAGATGAGGGTCGCAGGTCCGTGCCCCCGTGTTACCACCGGCTTGGTCGGGCGTCTATACAGACACGATTGGCTGTGTTTGCGGGCGGGAAGCCAGATTAAGGGCATGAGTCCTGGTCGCTGTACGACCGCCTCCTCTGGTCAGTCAGGGCGCCTGTTCGGGGCGGAAGGGGACTGTGGGAATAGCGTGATCCTCCCACATGCTACGTCCAGCCACTGAAGCTCCCCGCTATCAGGTGAAAAGCAGCTGGCAAATGTGATCGACAGAGGGGGTGGAGCAGCGAGAGGGGCAGCAGAGGGAAATTGGCCAAGTACAATTGGGGGAAATGAGAAAAAATAATAATATAAAAAGGGATAACCCACCTACTGATGTTGACGAGTCCGTTAGTGGTGTGTGCTTTCCGTTGAGGCTGAGTGAGGTCAGTCAGACTGAGGATGATCTGATGTTCAGTGAAGATGAGGTTGGAGCAAACACACCAGAGGGCACATCTAGAAACACACACCCACACCAACAATTACTCCCAACAGCTTTTAGAAGCACCTGAAGAGTATGGCAACTGTATCACATTTGAAATATTCCATGATTAAGATAAGACATGGGGAGCTGTGCAAATAAAAACAGACATCCAGAGCAGGACTCTACCTTAGTCTCTTCCTATTTCAGCCCTACTTGGGGAAAGTCTGCTGAGAGTGGGCAGGATGCTCTACACAGGGCAGCGCTGAGCAGCGGCTGGATGGCTGGTATCCCAGCAGAGGGTGGGTGGCTGGTACAGGCCCTTGACAGGTGACACGACCGCTCTGGGAATCACAAACAGGAACATATTATATATACTGTATTCCAACCACATGCAAGCACCAGGTCCCTCAGCTTTAAAAAAAAAAAAAATAATACAGTTGTACTGTCATACCTCTGGGCAGCTGTATCTGTTGTCGATGGAGTGATGTCGAGTTTCTACGAGGAGTAGATGGGTAGTGAAGATGCAGCGCACACAGAGCAGCCTCTGGACACACTGCCTTAAGCTGGACAACAAAGTCAGATAAGATTGCAGTGAGAAAACTTAATTTTCTATCTGTAGTACTCATGAGGGTAATTTTTTTTCAGCATCTTCTGGAGAATCTCTTTTTGTGGATTTTTCTCACATTTTCTCCCCAAATGTACTTGGCCAATTCCGCATTATAACGGTCGTTGCGCGGGTCAGAGGGGTTTCACCAGCAGGACGTAGCGCATGGGAGGATCATGCCATTCCCCCCAGTGCCCATTCCCCGAAACAGGTGGCCCGGCCAACCAGATGAGGCGCTAGTGCAGCGACCAGGACTCATACCCTACCGGCTTCCCACCCGCAGACACGGCCAATCTTTAGGAATGTCTGACCAAGCCAGAGGTACCTCTGGCAGGAGTTGAACCTGGGACTCCGCGGTGGTAGGCAAGTGCTTTTACCTCTACACCAGTGGTTCCCACCCACCGGGCCCCGGTCCATAAAGCATTTGCTGCCACGCCGCGGGGAAGCTAATATGATTCTGCAGGGAGAAAGAGAGTGAGATAGCTCTCTCTACACACACACTTGCATTAAGAGAGGGTCCATGAAATTGAGAGTTTACAGTCTATTATTTCACTTGTAATTCACTATTCCAGTGTGTCAGAATTTTACATACACTAAGAAGCTGACTGTCCCCTAGCCCCATAACGTGACGCTGCTACTGTACTCCGATAATATTCTCGTACAGCAGTCATCGTCACACAGCGTTCGAATCCTCAATAGGTGGAAAACGCTGTTAAAAAAGCTCTCCTACCCGTATCCCACCTCCGATTGCAGATCCGAAGATATGATAGTCCACCTAGTGAAGCCAGTAATTTAGCCGGCGCTGTTAAAATGATACTGCTTGCGTGAAACAACCGTTTAGAAGCAGTCTTTGTACAGCCTGCGCTGAATTTACAGCAGGGTGTGTTTGATCTCACTATCTTGGTGCACCGCTTGCACATGGCGAGCAAACAACACATGCAGTCACACGGAGACGGCGGCTGTCAGTGATCAACGCAAATCCAGCGCACCTGGGAAGCAAAACATGTCATGAAATAGGTTCCTGTCGGCTTCTCCTGTCCTCAATACAGCACAGGCTGTGCAAAGACTGCTTCTAAACGGGTGTTTCATGCAAGCAGTATCATTTTAACAGCGCCGGTTAAATTACTGGCTTCACTAGGCGGACTATCATATCTTCGGATCTGCAATCGGAGGTCGGATACGGGTAGGAGAGCTTTTTTAACAGCGTTTTCAGCGGGGACCGCCTTCCATTCCGAAACACCATCGTTCCGACACACCCCCACTCAGAAACCCCCCCACTCCGAAATTGAAATTGATTTAACCCCCCCACTCCGAAATTGATTTTCAAGTCCCCTCAAGAGTTTCCTGCATTCCTGCAGCTTGAAATAAATGTTTCAACTCATTGTTTTTTTTATTATATGTCACTGTCTTCATATAATTTCGCTATAGCAGTAAACACGAGCCTGCTGCATTCAGATAGATACAGGAATGTGAATGTTGGATACATCCTAAAATCAGCTGTGGATCACAGACATGTTTGCACTCTGTGTTGTTCAGAATCGTGCGAGCCGCTGCTCAGGGACTGGGCACAGCTGTCCTGCTTGCTTTCTCCCCCACTCCGCAAAGAAATAGGCTACACCTTGACAACGCACACTCTAGTTAACCGCGTATCGGGCCCGGAGCTGTGTTTTTATTTTTTGGCACACAGACTTTCCACTCTGCTGGTCTAAATAGCCTACCAGGTGTGGTCTTGCGCATTCCTGGCTCGCAGTTTTCTGCAGGTGCACAGAGATATCTCTCTACAATCACTAAACATTGTTAATTTATGTTGTCTTGCCATACAGTTTGTTAAATTTGTCAAATGCGTAATCCGAGAGCGCAAGGATCTGTTCCACAGCAGCATATTCAACTGATTATTTTTACGCCGACAGGATCTAATCATAAATGATGTTTTCTACACATCTAAAGGTGAGCTGTTACACACGCCCACATTCATACCCTGACAAGTGTTTGAAAAAAATTAATTGTAACTTTGAGTCAAATGCTCACAGTTGAATAAGGTTCATTGAGTCATATTAGCAAGATGTGGACGTTCTTATTTGTGAATGCCAGTCGGGTTGAATTGATTTTGTTTTATGAAAATCGGAGGAAATTTAGCTTCCCCATTCCCGATGGTCTAGCGCCGCCTATGCATATTTTCAATAAAAAACAATGAGTTGCAGTGTTTGATGCAGGAAACTCTGAGAAATATGGACTTGAAAATCAATTTCGGAGTGGGGGGGTTTCGAAATGGAGGGCATGTCCCCATTCGGAATAGGGGTGCCTTTAAAAAAATGGGAAAACCCCTCCATTACGAAGAATGGAGGTCGATCTTCGGAGTGGGGGGGTTTCGAAAAGGCAGGGTGTAACCGTTTTCTACCTAGTGAGGATTCAAACGCTGTGTGACGATGACTGCTGTACGAGAATATTATCGGAGTACAGTAGCAGTGTCACATTATGGGGCTAACTGTCCCCATGTCCTCACTGCCTACTGCCCAGGTGGGTTCATCAAAAAGGAGTTTCTGTGTGGAATTTGCAGTTCTCACTCTGCTCCCCGGGGGATGAATCCCCTGCAATATATATATAAGAAAATAATATCTGTTCTGTGATAAACCATGACAAAATAGACAGGTTACCATGACCATTTACTATTTTAGGGTGTGTGAGGAAGAACAGTAACCTTATTCCTCTTACCTTCTGTCGTTGCCTTTCATGATCACCCCTTCAAGACAGACAAAATCCTCCCGACATGACTGCCTACATACTGTGAACAGGAGAGAGTTGTAACTAGCATCGAGTTAGCAGCTAACGTTATACAGTACTTGATTGTCTCTGGCTGCTAGCTAGCTAAGCAGACTCCCCACACTAACGTCAGCTAGCATTGTTTTGTAGCATACTGTTCACCCTTTGAGTAAATGTAATTCACAAATAAGTCTAAAACGATTCAACTGTTGCCGTAACATTAACGTTACATCAGTCTCACAGACTAACCTAGCGTTAACTAACGCTGGTAACGTTGTGTAAAGCAGTCTATACAGAGAATAAGCGCTAACGCAAGCTAATCTGCTTTAGCGTTAGCTAACGTATGCAAGCTAATAGAAAAACGCACATAATGTTGCGTTTCGGGGTACACCAAAATACTTTGGTACCGTCTGCTTATACAAGACATACAGTTTTAAATACATGATAAGCAACTAGTTTTGTCAATATTACCGTATCCCGGGCGGCAGGACGCCCGCTCGAATTTCAAACGAAACATGTTGGCTGGCCCTGATCACTTCCGGAAGTACCTTCTTCTTCTTCTTCTGATATTTAATGGCGGTTGGCAAACAGCATTTTGTGCAATAGACCCTCATTAAAAATGCCCGACTTTGTAGTGCTCTTCATAATCAGGTAAGCTGCCTGTAGCTGTAGGCTGCTCAGCCACATCGCTCGGTTAGTTAACGACCAAGTAACGTTACATAATGTCATTATTGAGTTGTGTGCATTATCAACATAACAATATATCTTTGCAAGTTACAGAATAATTATCTACGCTATCCCCAGTTATAAAGGAATGCACGATATGTATGACTAGGCTTGGCCAATTGACAGCGCCAGTGGGTATGGGTCTGTAAGACATATCCCATTAAACAACGTTAATTTCGATGCATAACATTGCTTATCACTAGGCGATAAGCTGTGGTAGTAAGCCGAGAACTGCATTTTAAAACTAAAATATAACTGTGTGTTGCAGATGGGCATAGAGCAGTCCTGACAGCGGGGCTTTTTCACTGTCTGTGAATGCTGGGCTGATGGTTTTCTGCCTACACGTTGCGCACGCAGCTTGCTTTGTTGTCATTGTGACGTAGGCGTATAATTGGTCTATACCGCCACCTTCTGAATTTTAGCAGTTACACAATATTATTCACAGTGTGGGAAAAACAAAAACGATGTCCACCCAAAGTGCTCAAAAACATAATAGTTTCTTCTTCTTCTTCTTCTTCTTCTTCTTCTTCTTCTTCTTCTTCTTCTTCTTCTTCTTCTTCTTCTTCTTCTTCTTCTTCTTCTTCTTCTTCTTCTTCTTCTTCTTCTTCTTCTTCTTCTTCTTCTTCGCGTTTATAGGCAGAACCGGGAGTACCTCGCTTTCATGTCTTAAAAAAAAATTGTATGGGCTATTAATAACTTAGTGGTATCTATTTTATCTGAGAACTGAATACAGTAGGCTACATGGAGCTGATGCTTGAATTTGATCACTGAGTCTGAGACACATGATTGTGTTTGTGCAGGGCAGGCTAATTTTGATCTTACTGATCTTATTTGAAGAGCTGAATATTTCAGACAAATAGGGATCAGTGCTGAGAGAGAGAAAAAGTAAATTTTAAGATCCTAAATGTCAATGTCACCTTGCTACCTTCTCACACGGATAGACAGACAGGCAGGCGGACGGACGGACGGAGACAGACAGACAGACACACAGACACACAGACATGTTATTTTAATGTGAGCCAGCTAGCTTTACAAACATTCTCAGAATTAGTGTTTGGGAAGTATAATTAGTTACTTATTATTGATTATTCATTTAAAAAGTAATACAATTACTTTACTTATTACTTGGTTTCAAAAGTACTTGTTACGTCAACAATCAGCCAAACGTCATACATTTTATTTATTTGCCTATATAGGACAAAAACAAATCATGATCTGGCAACACTAGTCTTGCAAAGCCAGACCTATCTCCACTTTTCATTTCAACACTATGCCAGCGCTGGAGAAAGTAATGCAGTAACTTGAAATTACTTGGATTACTAACTGTAATATAATTACTTTTTACTTCAATGTAGGAAATAAAAAAATAAATGATTTTGGAGCAACTTTTGTCCCCACTGTCTAAAAACTATAGGGTCACACTTTAAAAAATAGTAATTAGTGCATAAAGGGCTAGATAAAAAGTAAAATGACTGAATAAAGACATACTCAAAAAAGTACAAGTACACAAAAAGCTAATCAATTACACTCATTTGAGTACTAGTAATTAGTTTCCTTCCATCTTGTATTACGACTGTAAGTATTTACAACTTATCCTACTTAAAGTACAGCTAAAATGAACTAACATTTAAGTGCACTCTTTATCAGTTTACTTAAATACACTTCTAATGAAGTGGAATTAAAGTACACTACAATAAATCATACTAGTTGTGTATTAAGAAGGACTTTAACAAAAGTGTACTTTTCACAAGTACACTATGTTACCACTAGAAGTGCTTGCACTTTAGTATACTTTTTTGAAGTACACTGAAATACAGCTTAAAATGAACTTATATTAAAGTTCACTCTTTGCAAGTACACTTAAATACACTTATAAATAATTCAATTTAAAGTGTACTACAATAAAGCATACTGTTAGTGTATTACAATTGACTTGAAAATAAGTGTACTTTTCATAAGTATACTAAATTACCACTTTACGTATTTGCAATTTAGTATACTTTTAAAAAGTACACTAAAATTACAGCTTAGAATGAGTTTATATTAAAGTGTACTATTTGCAATTACACTTAAATACACTTAGAAATAATTCCACTTAAAGTGTATGAGAATAAGGTATACTAATAGTGTCTTACAATGGACTTGAAAATAAGTGTACTTTTCATAAGTATACTAAATGACCACTTTACGTAGTTGCAATTTAGTATACTTTTTAAAAGTACACTAAAATACAGCTTAGAATTAGCTTATATTAAAGTGTACTATTTGCAATTACACTTAAATACACTTATAAATAATTCCACTTAAAGTGTATGAGAATAAGGTATACTAATAGTGTATTACAATGGACTTGAAAATAAGTGTACTTTTCATAAGTATACTAAATTACCACTTTACGTAGTCGCAAATTAGTATATTTTTTAAAAGTACACTAAAATACAGCTTAGAATGAACTTATATTAAAGTGCACTTTTTTAAAGTACACTTAAATGCACGTGTAAATAATAGCAATTAAAGTGTACTATGATAAAGTATACCAATACTTTATTAAAATTGACTTAAAAATAAGTATACTTTTTATAAGTACACTATATGACCACTTTAAGTATTTACAATTTCGTATACTATTTTAAAAGTATACTTAGGTACAATTTATAATACACTTGCAAGAAAGTACGCTTTTTAAAAGTAAACTAAAATACCACTTTAAGTATTGGAAAAATGAGTATATTTATTTTTAGTACATTTAAATTGACCTTAATGGCATCTTTTCTGAAGTACACTTTATAAAAGTACATGTTAAATATACTTTATATTAAGCACAAAAAGTAAAAGTATAATTATAATAACTTTTGTATACTTAAATTATATTTCAAATATACAAAAGTATACTACTTTTTCACCTGGGTAGTTCATTAACTATGGGCTTAATTATAAATGAGTTATGACTCACTGAACGTTACTATAAAGCACACATGGGCAACATACGGCCCACTGTGTGGCCCGCGATGGAATTGCAATTTTTTTTTTTTTTTTTACAGTGCACCTGAATGCAACATGCAAGATACCCGCTGAATAAGTGTCCAAATGTTCATGTCATTCTGGCCAATATTCTTCTGTTATAGCATTTCAGTCTCGAATATGGAATATCTTTCAATAATCTTTATGACTAAAAGGCCAAAAGTAATCTCATGTGTAAGAAATGGCTGTTCTACATTGAGGTAGAAATTTAAATAATTAACTTGTTGGTTTTGGATTTATTTAGCTTCAAGAGTGCATGTTCGTGTGACCCTCAACACAGGCTTTGAGAATCCCGGCCACTTACTGATACTTATTAACCCACTCATATTCTGGTTTATTTCAAGAAAAACATTTTGGCTAGTGGAAATTCTAATTGGCTGGTAACTTTAAAATCTAGCAGCCATATTGGCAGGTGGTGAAAAAAGTTAATTTCAAGCCCTGCAGGGAGAGTGTGGTGACATAGGAGTGAGTGAGAAAAGGATCAAATATTGGTGGTTAAGACTGAATAATGACATCACAACTGTTAATTTAAAATTAGTTATTCCTCTAAACCTGGCTTCAAATGCCCGCGCTGGCGCCGTTCAGCCCTCAGCAAAATCTGGTAGCGAGGACTTTTTTTGTGGCCCTCTCTATCATCAAAGTTGCCCATCCATTACGGCATGACAATATTTGTTCGGCCCCCGGCAACAATCTGGATTTCTCATGTGGCCCCCCATGAAAAATAGTTGCCCACCCCTGAGCTATAGCGACTAAGTAGCCTACTTGCGCATGCACATTGCTGCAGGAACTCAATTCATTATTTTATAGTATTGCGCTAAACTATTAACCATAGTTGTGTCCTGGAAGCTTTTTGCTGGCACCACATAGCCTATATAGTCCCATATTTATGATATTTCATGTGACATAAAATGTGTTGAAATGTAGTTTTCGTGTAGACCAGATTTCAACTCTCAGTTACACAATAAATTGGACAAATGCCAAATCCCACACTATCAATATTGCCTCTATATCAAGCTACAATAATGTTTTAACAATATGATTAACCAAATTGTGTTTTTTGACACGTTGACGTTGTAACCGCATTTTAGCCGGTTGAAAAGAGGGTGAAATTAGGTCTTAGACGTTTAAACCCAATATCACCCAGATTTAAACTAAAAATCAACGTTGAAAAAACGTTTTGGGCTCGCTGGGATATCGTTAATTTCAAGCTCAAATCTTACCCAGAGAAAAGGTACAGCACTGAAAATGTAACAAGCAATAGTTTTTTAAACATCTTTATTTTAAAAGATGAAAAACCCCAGGTGCTTTAGTCCCAAGCTTCAATGCTCCTGGCCAATCCCAGCGCCACAGGGCGTGGTTATTGCTTATCCTATGTGGGGTTAGAAATCACGCGGCACAGAAAGCTGCTGCTTTTGTTTGGTTCAGTGAACTTCCAGTGACATCTGCATACATCTTTGCCTTTTGATAGCATCATTGGTATGTATGACTTTGTTTTATTATTATTTACAATTGCAGGTCATTATTTTTGTAACAATGTTAAGCTTGGTGAACGTTGGTGCAAGAAGTCCATCGAGTTACTATGCTAATGCTAATGCTAATGACTGCTGTACACTTGAGTCATTGAAATTCATAGGAGAGAATAAATATGAATAAATAGTTGATGACATGTTAAAATATGATGTTAAAAAATATGATGGGACTGGAACATTATCGTTAAATATGCAATAAATACGTTAAAAATGTATAGCAGTAAAAACAAGGCAATTTAATTAATTTGAGTATATTTACAGTACATTGTGTATATTTACATTGTATAAAAAGCAAGCATATTGTGATTATGCTTTTTGTGTGTTTTAGTTTCACCCTTTCCTGGCGATGTCAATAAACCTGTGGACATATGCTACCAACTGTCTTCAGAGTCTTGATGTCAGGGAGGCGTTTATCTGACTGTCAAGTTATATACAGCACATATACCAAGGGCAGCACAGCTTTATTGACAGATGTAAAGTGTGAGAGAGACACAGAAGGGTGTGGGAGAGAAAGAGAGAGAGTAGAACATGTAGCAAATGATCACAGGCTGGGTTTGAACCGGGGTCACTGCAGAAAAGACTAAGTCTTACATGGTACACACTCAACTCACTGAGCCACCGAGGAACACCTGCTAGGTGTCATTTTAAATGTATTACTTCATTCAACAGCCAATCAGTAAACAAATCCTCAAACAAACTGCTAGCTGATGTAGGAGTCTAGTCAGTCTCTGACTCTAGCTCAGTCAGATAAACAGCTTCTCACTCGTTCAATTCCAACCTACTTCACTCTTTATGCTCTGTGTTGTTGTCAGTCTGAACACAGTGTGTAGAATTCAGAAAATGAAGTCCAAACAGCTCATAGCTCAGCAGGTTGAGCCCCTGTGTCTGTGTCGCTACCTGACAGGTGGATTATTGGTTTGATTCCCGATGGAGGAGACATATTACAGCACCGCCCCTATCTTTTACGTCACCAGCTGTTCACGCCTAGCGACCCACTTTAATATGCTCAAATTACTTAGAAGTTACAGGTTTTCAGGGACTTTCTGAACTGGTCCTGATAAACTGCACAGTTCAGAGATCCCCCCTACACACAG
>NC_139628.1:60265046-60287546 GCF_964638095.1 Poromitra crassiceps | reverse complement strand
TGAATGCTCTATAGGTCTCTAGTTTACATCACCTGAATGCTCTATAGGTCTCTAGTTTACATCACCTGAATGCTCTATAGGTCTCTAGTTTACATCACCTGAATGCTCTATAGGTCTCTAGTTTACATCACCTGAATGCCCTATAGGTCTCTGGTTTACATCACCTGAATGCCCTATAGGTCTCTAGTTTACATCACCTGAATGCTCTATAGGTCTCTAGTTTACATCACCTGAATGCTCTATAGGTCTCTAGTTTACATCACCTGAATGCTCTATAGGTCTCTAGTTTACATCACCTGAATGCTCTATAGGTCTCTAGTTTACATCACCTGAATGCTCTATAGGTCTCTAGTTAACATCACCTGAATGCCCTATAGGTCTCTAGTTTACATCACCTGAATGCTCTATAGGTCTCTAGTTTACATCACCTGAATGCTCTATAGGTCTCTAGTTTACATCACCTGAATGCTCTATAGGTCTCTAGTTTACATCACCTGAATGCTCTATAGGTCTCTAGTTTACATCACCTGAATGCTCTATAGGTCTCTAGTTTACATCACCTGAATGCTCTATAGGTCTCTAGTTTACATCACCTGAATGCTCTATAGGTCTCTAGTTTACATCACCTGAATGCTCTATAGGTCTCTAGTTTACATCACCTGAATGCTCTATAGGTCTCTAGTTTACATCACCTGAATGCTCTATAGGTCTCTAGTTTACATCACCTGAATGCCCTATAGGTCTCTAGTTTACATCACCTGAATGCCCTATAGGTCTCTAGTTTACATCACCTGAATGCTCTATAGGTCTCTAGTTTACATCACCTGAATGCTCTATAGGTCTCTAGTTAACATCACCTGAATGCCCTATAGGTCTCTAGTTTGTGGTTGCAAAGTTCCATAAGGCTGTGATGATCCTTGAGGTCACAATAGGTCAATTTAAACAGTGAGGTCAAGTTAAAAAAAAGAAAAAAACTACAATGGAATGGCTGATATGGGGACTATACAGTATATATATATATATATATATATATATATATATATATATATATATATATATATATATATATATATATATTGGGACTAACAGCATCACACATGAATACAATTGGGCTGATTGAATCCACAAGAGTCTCAGCTCAATTCCAGTCAATTCCAAGACTGTTTAGGGCCCCCAGTATAAATCATACATTCATACTGCATTAAAAAAAGCCACATGTTTTTTTGTTAGCATAAAGTGGGCATGTCTGTAAAGGGGACACTCGTGGTTACCCAGATAATTCACTCTCATTCAGATATCTTGAGCAGAGTGCATCCTGGTAGCTCACCTGGTAGCACACGTACCACGGAGGATCAGTCCTTTGAGCAGCTGACGTGGGATCGAATCCGACCTGAGGTCCTTTGCCGGATGTCATCGATCCCGCTCGCTCTCCCAACCTTTCCTGCCTGCCTACTGTCCATCTAAAAAAAAAGGCAAAAAAAAAAGATATTGAGTATAGACAGTAAAAGAAATTGACGTAGTGTATGTGATGTCACCTGTCGTTTTGGCCGCTGCCATCTTGTTTTTCACGAGAGAGACGACACGAGACCACAGAGCCGCAGCTCCGCTTTCTACTGGTCTGTGATCAGTGAGCTGCACGATCACTGGACAGGCAACCTGTCAATCACACCCAAAATGTAGTATTTGACTCTGACCGGGTGGCTTATATAATGTGACCGCCTGTACAGTTTTCTAAACAGACCAAAACTGTGTTTTTAAACCAGGCTGGCAACATGTTTATTTACGGAGCAAAGACTGGCATTTGAAGATGGAGGAGAATGGGGATTGACTTGCTCTTGCAGCCTGCCTTAAGTGGCCATTCGATAAACTGCCGTTTTTGCGACTCCTGCATTAAGCAAAGCAAAGCTGCCACCTCGATCTTGAGGTGAGAGGCAGCAGGGACCCCTTTGAAAATGGCCGTGCCACTTTTCCCTTGCCAACATTTAACCTACATTCTGAGCATGAATTAGCCTCTTTGGTTGACATTGTTGATAGCAATGGATGCCTCAGGTCTTCTAGTTTCATATGATACCAGTATCTTCATTCTAACTTTAAAAATAAGCCGGCTACAGCCTCTGAATGACAGTATGTGTCGGTCGAGGAGTTGAAAAACATACAGGGGTCCAATACTGCCTTCTGAAAATGTGTGTGTGTGTGTGTGTGTGTGAAGGGGGGGGTGGGACATGCCCCATGTGTCCCCCCATAAATGATCTCATTGGAAGCCTTCTGTTGCCTACCTTGTGTAGGTGTGGCCTATGGCCCTGTGAAAGCTCGAGGCGCGTGGGTTTCTGCTTTACAGCACACCTGTGCCACTCCACGCTCACGCGCGCCCCCTAGTGGCTCGGTGGGTGCCTCTGCGCTTTGTTGTTGTTTGCCCTCCTGCAAAATAGCTGGAAAACAAACAGAAGACAAGAGTGATTCAGAGGAGGGGGGAGGAGGGGGGGATCTGCTTTGAGCTACTTGAGAGTTTTTAATGCTAAAGCAGATGGAGCAGATCTAACGTTTGTTTGAGCTCCAACTTTAAGATCCAACAACTTGTTGAAGCAGGTTTTTTCTGGACTGGGAATAATGAGAAACCGTTACGGGAAGCTGTGGCAGGTATCGGAGTTCTCAAGCTATAGGTTCCTTTATCAAGAACCTTCAAATTCCCTATAATAAGACTCAAAGGCACAGAGATACTGATTGAACCCTATTCACCCTGTCCTTGTAAAGTAAATTCCTACTTTTTTTTGCTGGGGACCCCCTGGACCAACCCGAAGGCCGGCAGGTGGTCCTCGAACCCCACTTTGAAAACCCCAAAGAAATTCTCACTTTGTAGCTGAGTGGCCATGTGCTTCCGGGGTGGCTCAGAAAAAAGTGCTGGTTGTTCGTGTCATCACTCTTAACACATGTTGGATGGGTGTCAAACTTTTCTCTTTTTCTCTTCTAAACCGGATCCGGCTACCAGCGAACCCCCAGATGCCATATTTAGGATACAACTGTACGTGCGGAGATGTCAGCGCTGTAAAATGGTGCCCGTGGTGAGATTATAATGAACATTTCCAACCTACATCACTCTCCCTCCCACTTCTCACATCGCTTCCCTATTCACTCACTCCTGCTCCACAATAAACGGGGGGAAAATGCCAGAAGAAGGGAAGAGAGAAAG
This sequence comes from Poromitra crassiceps, assembly GCF_964638095.1. Lineage (NCBI taxonomy): Eukaryota > Metazoa > Chordata > Actinopteri > Beryciformes > Melamphaidae > Poromitra > Poromitra crassiceps. The sequence continues at coordinate 60,284,359 of NC_139628.1, read as the reverse complement.
AAAGGGAGATGGGGGAGAGAGTGAGAGAGAAGAGGGTGAGCAAACGTTAGGGAGGAGGGAGGGGGAAACGGCGTATGCTTGTATACAACCCTGATTTCCATTTTTTCCCCAACTCGTAATGCATTTAATTCAAGTGAAACGTAATCATGACGTGTCGTGTCATTAATCTCCTCGCCGCCTCTCCCGTAAGTACACTGAGTCTTTACTTTCACCATACACGCTATATCCTAATTTATCCAGAAAATTATCATCTGTAGCAGCAGCTTTAGATACTATGCACTTTTATGCAGGCTGCCACTGAAACGGTGGCAATGAAACATTTCCAAAATTATTGTATTTACTGCGATTTGTTGTTTGCCTTTCACGAACAACATCCCGGGTAATGGCCAATAATAGTTTTATTTTCCAGCCCGTTATTTGCAGTTTTTGACGCGTGTGTGTCTATGTGCGTGTGCATGTGAGTGATTGGCGTGAAGCATGTATGTAACTGCGCGCTCTGGAGCACTTTACGTGTGTGTCATGTATGTAAAAGCCGGTGTATGTGCGCGCATGGTCGAGCTGTCTAACATGTAAGCCACAAGCCCCCGTGTAGTATAGCCGTGACATGACAGAAAACGGAGAAATGCACATGACAGTTTTTAGGCTGATAGAATACTTTTGCCATAACCTTTGAAATAAGTCGATTTGGCAAGTCTACTAGAATGATATGCGACTTTTAGAATGGTTGCAAGTGCACGAAAAGTCACTCGGAGTGATAAATGATGTATATTTGTTTTAGTTTTAAATCACTTAACTTCACTTAAGTTTTCCCACATAGCCATGCAAAAGAACGCCTCTGTTTCAGAAATTGGGCAGCATGTTGACAGCTATCTCATTTTAACCTCTAAAGAAAACGCGATGTTGGACCCAGAAAAGTACAAAAAGCGACACAAGTTCCCCGTGCGTAACGGAGGATTTCGATAAGCTGCAGACATATTTGGGCAGCCGTAAAGTCGATTTTTGCATGTTAGCAAGTTGATTTACAAGAGCTTAATTTCTACGTGCGATTAGCCTGACTAATTCTTTTGTTGGAGGCGCATTAGGCATTGTGTGTACTGCATTGTTTTCGAGATAAGCACCGCCACTTTCATCTGCGATGTGCGCAAAAACGCATCCACAACCTGAGCCCGAGGGGCGAAACACTGTTTTATAAGCGTCAGCCCTGTTTACTACAATGTTTACCAACTAGACTACTATTACAACCGGTTTAGTTGTCCTAACATCACCTCCAGTGTCTACAAGCTCCGAAAGTAGCAAGTGTGGCATCATGCAACGTTGTCCTATAGCCGTGTCTGCAAAAACGCGTGTTGTCAAATATGTGTTTGTATCCTACAACGCACAGTAGCGTGTATAAGTTGCCGCTTTTCATCCTGGGTATAAAACGGTAGGCTTTTTGGATACGATGTCGCTTTTAGGGGCTGATGTCGCGTTGGGAGATTGGCAGAGGATTCAAGATGAAATCCATGATGGCACTTTGTGCTCTCCCTGCTCGCTCACTCGTCTTTCCCCTCCCGTAATCTTTTGTATAGAAAATTTAGGAACACAAAATGGAGAGCAGGGGAGCGAGCGATAGATAGGCTGACATGACACACACACACACACGCCACCCCCCGACTTCTCCAAACTACAACCCGCTGCTTGTGATTTTTAATCGCGTTTCCGAGGCGAAATGGTTGCACACTGGACACCATCCGCTCGCAGAGGGGTTAATGCCGTTTTCGAGGGGGTGTTTATGAGCGCATTGTTTGTTGACGGTTATTTATTTCATTAACGCGCCTCTAATTGAGATGGCCGCGAGAGAGACGAGGGGAAAGAGCGACTGAAAATGGTTGCACGTTATTGACGCACATCATAGGGGCTGGGAGGAAATTCCTCTTGAGATAAGGCGCAGACGTGTCATCTGGGTTGACCAAAAGACACTCCCGTCGCCTTTTCTAGATCCAATCAAATATGTTTAGGGTTTCTGAAATGCTCTATTTATACATCCAACCGAAATGTCACACTTTTTGAGAGCATAGATACACAAAGTGGAAATAGGTTGACATATTGAAGAGATGTTGTGGAGGGTAAACTCAGTTGAGCTTTATTTGTGGATCAGACATCTGATCACACATCACACCAAGCAGGCAGCATATCAAACTGATGGAAGCTATATGAGGACAGGCTCAAGGGAAAAAGCATAAATCCAGTCTTTTCTGAAAACATGATTTTTTTGTGTTCATATTAGTCGCTTCCCTCACCATTTTAGCGCTTGGTGGTTCTCAAACTTTTTCACATCAAGGACCCCTAAACAAATGAGTCCATGGACCCCCATTTGATAAGATTGCTTTCAGAGATGTTTGTTTTATTACAGAAAGTGTATGGAACACATGAGCAAAATAGTCATACATTTTGTCATTGTGTTACTTATGGAATTATAATGAAAATAAATCTATTCCCCTTTTTTTTTTTTTTTTTTTTACTGGGGATGCTGGAACCCCTCAAAGACCCCTGGTGGTCACCGGACCCCTGGTACTGCTTTAGCCTTCATCACGGCTCTTAAATGTGTTTCCTTTCCAGCCTTTGCCAAAAACTCATAATTTGACGTTTCTGTCACAGGCTTAGCATTCAAGCACACAATTGTTTTTTTTCTTCCTTACAAGCAAACAAATCAGACATGAAAGAATCACCTCTCTATTGCAAAAAGTGGCCCTACAGGTAGTCTAGTTTTTTAATACCTGATGATTTCATGTTAAGTCCTTGTGAATATGCGCACGCGGGGGAGAGGGGGGGGGGGGGGGGGGGGGTAATGGGTTTTACTTGGTTTAGGCCTGGTTGTACACTGTTGTGTTCCAGTAGTGTCCGCCCCCATCACCACCTCCTCTTCCACTTCTTAGGACGTACTGTACTGCACTTGAGGGGCGCGTACGCCCCATCCAGGTGGCTCTTTAGGGAGAGATGGTGTGTGTGTGTGTGTGTGAGAGAGAGTGAGAGAGAGAAAGTACAGAGAGTAAAAAGGAGAGGAGTGTAGCACCAATCAAGGCTTCTGATTGATATAATTGGGTCGTTAGTGCGCTGCGGGAGAGGCACCTGCCTGCCCTCAGTTAGGCAGAATCTACTGCATTGTGACATTTTCAGACTGTAGAGAGTTCTGCTGCCTGCTCGGGATTAGTGTGTATTTAGAGCATTAGGGTCTTACTTAAATAGTCGCCACTCGTGCCACTTGCATTGCGTTTTTAAACCACTGTTTCAAACCGATTGACCTTTTTTTTGTGGTTTACAATGGAGGCGGAGAGGTAGACGGTTGCTGCCCCTGTCCCATGCGTGCCTGTCCCTGTCCCATGCGTGCCTGTCCCTGTCCCATGCGTGCCTGTCCCTGTCCCGTGCGTGCCTGTCCCTGTCCCGTGCGTGCCTGTCCCTGTCCCGTGCGTGTCTGCCCCTGTCCCGTGCGTGCCTGTCCCTGTCCCGTGCGTGCCTGTCCCTGTCCCGTGCGTGCCTGCCCCTGTCCCGTGCGTGCCTGGCCGATAGGAGCTGCCCCAGATTAAAGTCTAGGCTGTCATCGCCATCGCCATGCGCTTGATCATAATTTTGGATAGCGTGGCAATCTAAGGAGGTCACCGCTCCACGAGGACGGCCCGCAGTAGGTCGAGCAAAAGATGGCGTCGCTTGGCTCAGTCTGTGCCTTCCTGCCGTCTTGTAGCCGCGGCGCCATTCGTGACGGGATGGCGAGCGGCAGAGGCCTACGCGTCAGCGAGGCTGCTTTCAGACGCGAGGGTGGCTGGTTCAAATCCCCAGACTGCCAGGGGAGGGAGAAATGAAGTGTACTATCACTTATGTCAAGGTGCTCTAGCAAGGGGCGTAACCCCTCATTATAGGCATAATGAGGGTTTCTCACAGAGCGGCTGCTCCAGCATCAGTTCATTCTAGGCGTAATGAGGGTTTCTCACAGAGCGGCTGCTCCAGCATCAGTTCATTCTAGGCGTAATGAGGGTTTCTCACAGAGCGGCTGCTCCAGCATCAGTAAAAGCCTAAGTGAATGAGGTGTTGCTGAGAAAGAGCAGCCTCTCTGCAGGTTTTCCCAGTGTAAATAAAGTGTGAACTCTTGTTATCAGTGGCTGTTGATGCTATAGTGAGGTTGTTCCGGGCTCTCAGGTGTCCGTCTGTGCAGATGATATGCATAATTATATTCCACAAGGAGGTCAGGGCGCAGTGTCAGGTGCATGTCAGCGCCCCAGGTGCGCACGGGCAGCGTCCAAAATTAGCAGCAGCCACCAGCTAAATGCTGGTGAAGTATGCAAGTGGCTTTTAGATTTACCTCACTCACCAGCCAAAAACAACAACAAAACGATGGTCATCTATTGAGTGGCTGGACCCTGCTGTACTGTGGAAGTTAAAGGACATTATGGTACTGTGGAAGTTAAAGGGACATTATGGTACTGTGGAAGTTAAAGAGACATTATGGTACTGTGGAAGATAAAGGGACATTATGGTACTGTGGAAGTTAAAGGGACATTATGGTACTTTGGAAGTTAAAATACATGATGGTACTGTGGAAGTTAAAGGACATTATGGTACTTTGGAAGTTAAAGGGACATTATGGTACTGTGGAAGTTAGAAGGACATTATGGTACTGTGGAAGTTAAAGGTACATTATGGTACTGTGGAAGTTAAAGGTACATTATGGTACTGTGGAAGCTAAAGGACATTATGGTACTGTGGAAGTTAAAGGGACATTATGGTACTGTGGATGTTAAAGGGACATTATGGTACTGTGGAAGTTAAAGGGACATTATGGTACTGTGGAAGTTAAAGAGACATTATGGTACTGTGGAAGTTAAAGGGACATTATGGTACTGTGGAAGTTAAAGGGACATTATGGTACTTTGGAAGTTAAAATACATTATGGTACTGTGGAAGTTAAAGGACATTATGGTACTTTGGAAGTTAAAGGGACATTATGGTACTGTGGAAGTTAGAAGGACATTATGGTACTGTGGAAGTTAAAGGTACATTATGGTACTGTGGAAGTTAAAGGTACATTATGGTACTGTGGAAGCTAAAGGACATTATGGTACTGTGGAAGTTAAAGGACATTATGGTACTGTGGAAGTTAGAAGGACATTATGGTACTGTGGAAGTTAAAGGACATTATGGTACTGTGGAAGTTAAAGGGACATTATGGTACTGTGGAAGTTAGAAGGACATTATGGTACTGTGGAAGTTAAAGGACATTATGGTACTGTGGAAGTTAGAAGGACATTATGGTACTGTGGAAGTTAAAGGTACATTATGGTACTGTGGAAGTTAAAGGTACATTATGGTACTGTGGAAGCTAAAGGGACATTATGGTACTGTGGAAGCTAAAGAGACATTATGGTACTTTGGAAGTTAAAGGACATTATGGTACTGTGGAAGTTAAAGGGACATTATGGTACTGTGGAAGTTAAAGGACATTATGGTACTGTGGAAGTTAAAGGACATTATGGTACTGTGGAAGTTAGAAGGACATTATGGTACTGTCGAAGTTAAAGGGACATTATGGTACTGTAGAAGTTAAAGAGACATTATGGTACTTTGGAAGTTAAAGGACATTATGGTACTGTGGAAGTTAAAGGGACATTATGGTACTTTGGAAGTTAAAATACATTATGGTACTGTGGAAGTTAAAGGGACATTATGGTACTGTGGAAGTTAAAGGGACATTATGGTACTGTGGAAGTTAGAAGGACATTATGGTACTGTGGAAGTTAAAGGGACATTATGGTACTGTAGAAGTTAAAGGACATTATGGTACTGTGGAAGTTAAAGGGACAGTATGGTACTGTGGAAGTTAAAGGACATTATGGTACTGTGGAAGTTAAAGGGACATTATGGACATTATGGAACTGTGGAAGTTAAAGGACATTATGGTACTGTGGAAGTTAAAGGGACATTATGGTACTTTGGAAGTTAAAATACATTATGGTACTGTGGAAGTTAAAGGGACATTATGGTACTGTGGAAGTTAAAGGGACATTATGGTACTGTGGAAGTTAAAGGGACATTATGGTACTGTGGAAGTTAAAGGACATTATGGTACTGTGGAAGTTAAAGGGACATTATGGTACTGTGGAAGTTAAAGGGACAGTATGGTACTGTGGAAGTTAAAGGACATTATGGTACTGTGGAAGTTAAAGGGACATTATGGAACTGTGGAAGTTAAAGGACATTATGGTACTGTGGAAGTTAAAGGGACATTATGGACATTATGGTACTGTGGAAGTTAAAGGGACATTATGGTACTGTGGAAGTTAAAGGGACATTATGGTACTGTGGAAGTTAAAGGACATTATGGTACTGTGGAAGTTAAAGGGACATTATGGTACTGTGGAAGTTAAAGGGACATTATGGTACTGTGGAAGTTAAAGGACATTATGGTACTGTGGAAGTTAAAGGGACATTATGGTACTGTGGAAGTTAAAGGGACATTATGGTACTGTGGAAGTTAAAGGACATTATGGTACTGTGGAAGTTAAAGGGACATTATGGTACTGTGGAAGTTAAAGGGACATTATGGTACTGTGGAAGTTAAAGGGACAGTATGGTACTGTGGAAGTTAAAGGGACATTATGGTACTGTGGAAGTTAAAGGTACATTATGGTACTGTGGAAGTTAAAGGGACATTATGGTACTGTGGACGTTAAAGGACATTATGGTACTGTGGAAGTTAAAGGGACATTATGGTACTGTGGACGTTAAAGGGACATTATGGTACTGTGGAAGTTAAAGGGACAGTATGGTACTGTGGAAGTTAAAGGAACATTATGGAACTGTGGATGTTAAAGGACATTATGGTACTGTGGAAGTTAAAGGGACATTATGGTACAGTGGAAGTTGTGTACTGCTCCTTGTTGAAGAGTTAAAAGTTAAGAGTTGTTTATTTCAACAACACAACTTCACTTCCTAGTTGTCACAGACCACAAAACGTAATCAACCCCTAGGGGAGTGGTTCTAAACCTTTTTACATCAAGTACCCAGCGGTCCTTGAGGGGGACCCCAGAAAAACGGGGAATCATTTATTTCCACTCATAAGTAACACAATGATAGAATGTATGACTATTTTGATCATGGGTACACTTTCTGTAATAAAACATCTAAAAGCAGGTGAGAAGGTTTGAGAACCACTGAGCTAGAGGAGCCGAGGAAGAGAAGTCGTAAGGATGGAGACGAGGAGGTGTAAGAAAGAGGGCGGTGGAGGATGGTGGTACAGTAAGTATACAGGATAGCAGTGGCGAACTGTCAGGGCCTTCTAGGTATTCACTGAATACCCAAGAATAAAATAAAAAATAAAAAATAAAAAAAATAAAAATTGAAAAGAAAAGAATTTCCCCCTAATAAATTATTTGTATTTGTTATTTATTAGTTTTTATTAACTGAAATAACAGTCATATTGTCGCTAAATTGTTCAGATCTTGGACTCACTTTGTTTCAGCAAATATGGGGTTAAATATTTGGACCAGCCTCCACCGGCAAATGGTATTGATTGACAGCAACCCTTCGCAAAGACCGACTCTAGTCATGACATGAGGATGACAAGTTTGATGACAGGTGTCTACCGTGTCTTAACCAATCAGAATATCATCTAGTTGTGGCGCTACGTCACGGACGACAAGGAGGGAGGAGTTTATGATGATGTGCTTGTGACATGCATGGGGTTGTGATGAGGAAATGGACGTGCAGCGGTACTTTTCAAAGGATTTAATCTAGAGCTGTCAAGCTATATTTTCGCCATTTCGAGGCTAGCTTGGAGGGCTTTTCAATACAATGGGTTTTGTCATCAAGTGAACGTCATTGGTAAGTTAAAAAACTTTTTTTTTTTATTGCTGGTGGCGCTGGGGGCTGGGGCAGCTGATGTCGGTGGGCAGGGGGAGTTTTGGACCTGTCCGCGGGTTTTAGAGTTTGTTGTGCTTGTAATTTCTGTGTATTGAGCTAACTGTGGTTGTGTTACTGACAGACTGTAACGGAGTGCGCACAGAGACCTCAGAGTTGCACGTACAGTAGGCTATATATTCTGTGTGTGTGTGTGTGTGTGTGTTTGGGGGGGGGGGTTACCGCATAGAAGGCCCGGTTCTGATAGGCACGGTTCGCCACTGCAGGATAGTGGCAGATAAAACAGGGAAAGGAATTGACTGGCCACACTGGCTCGTAAATCTAAAAAGTCACAAGCCACTTTCATGGTTTGACTATTTGCTGGTGGTGGGTGTTACTGTTAAGTGCCCACCCTGGATCAAGGTAGAGATGGGCTATAATTGTCTAAACGTAACGTTTCCTCATAACGTTTTCGTTACAATATCCATTAAAAAGCCAGTTACGTGTCAATCATGTGCCATCTGGTTTATCCTAAGGCAGTGATTCCCAAACTGTGGGCCGTGGAGGTACTGCAGATGGGCCGCGAGTAGTCTGTCAACGCTCCCGATTTTCATGGGCAATCAAATGGCTGTAGCAGGGTCAGGATCAAGCTACTGTGGAGATCCTGTTCTCAGAAGAAAGTAGAAGAGCTATGGAATCCATTGGTACCAAGCATACTATGCTAGCTTGTTAGGAAGGGGGCTAAATAAACATTTAGCAAATTTGGGCGAGGGAAAACAATTTCAAAGGGGTCCCTTGACCTCTCAGCTCAATTTATCTGAATGAAAATTGGTCCAATGGATAATTACCCACAAGTCCCCCCTTTCAGATAAGGTAGGGCTTTTCACAGCCTAAATAGCATGAATAGCTTGTGGATTGATTTCTTCTGTTGTTGCTCATCACATTTTCTCTTAACAAATGTGTTATGCATGCAAATACTTCTGATGAGTAAGGGGGGAGAAAATGTTGGCAATCTGCTTTTGGGTATTTTGCCGACATGTTTTTGTATGTGGATGGATTATTAATTTCCCTTCTGCCCAAGTTCACATGCTCTGTTAACAAAGTAAAAAATATATAATATAAAAAACATATAGGGAAATACATCATCTTAGTCTCATGTGTTGATCAGAGTTGTGATTAAAGGCTTGGGTGGTGGGCCCCGGAAGTTTTTCACATTTCAAAGTGGGCCGCGGCATTCTTCCGTTTGGGAACCCCTGTCCTGAGGGGCTCACAGCATCATGAGTGCTTGTGCTTTATTCATTTATTTGGTTTAGCAGCATGGACAGGCCCTTATGGATGGGAACTGAGCCCAACAGTAGGGCTGGGTATCGTTTAAAAAATGACGATACCAGTATCAGTACCAGTACCAGTACCAATACCAGTAGTACCTGTACCCTTACAGTGATCCAGATTAAAATATGTACTTCGTTCGATGTTTTGGTGGCATCTCGCCACGCTCAAATGCCAACTTCGTCGCATACCCCACACTGGAATTCACCACCACAGTAGTAGTAGTAGTGGGCCAATCACACGTCACATTAAATCGAAGAACGCCTGCAGTGATTGGCTGCCAGCAAAACCATACAAATAGTTGTTTTTCTATAGACGGTTTTCACCAGAGCGCAACCCCACAGCACTTCCTTTTTCTCAGCATTCGGCAAACTGCAGAAATATTCACTCGACATCGTTACTTTTGTTTTCGCTGCTCAGCTGTATAGACGGTTTTCACGGAATGGTCAGTCCTGCACTTGAATGTTTTTTTTTTCTTTTATGTCAATAGCAAACACTGCAACAGGAAGTGAGCGGGGGTTCAATTTAGAATGTTTTTGTTGTCAAGTTAAAACCGTCTATATCTGTGTACAAAAAGGATCGAATGCAGGTATGGTTTGACTGGAGAAGTTTCATTACTCTTTGGTACTGGGTTATTTCATACATACCAGGTATGGTATCGGTATGGAGTACCGATATCTGGTCCTACCCAATAGACTGGCATTATGCTGACCAATGAGCCATACATAACTGAGGGGCAAAGATCACCGACCAGTTTACATTTTCTATACGACTGAGATACGAGGAATCCAGCGGATGAGACTTTCGGCCTATCACAGCACAGCTAAGGAAGTGGGTAGGGGAAGAGTGATAGAGTTGGGGGGGGGGGGGTCAGTGAAAGGTGAAGGAAAGGAAATGAATCCCGTCTGTGGAAGTGTGACGCGTGACCACCGGCCTCCAATTATACTGCTGACCCCCCTCATATTATACTGTACCACACATAGCTGACCCCCCTCATATTATACTGTACCACACATAGCTGACCCCCCTCATATTATACTGTACTACACATAGCTGACCCCCCTCATATTATACTGTACTACACATAGCTGACCCCCCTCATATTATACTGTACTACATAGAGCTGACCCCCCTCATATTATACTGTACTACACATAGCTGACCCCCCTCATATTATACTGTACTACATAGAGCTGACCCCCCTCATATTATACTGTACTACATAGAGCTGACCCCCCTCATATTATACTGTACTACACATAGCTGACCCCCCTCATATTATACTGTACTACATAGAGCTGACCCCCCTCATATTATACTGTACTACACATAGCTGACCCCCCTCATATTATACTGTACTACACATAGCTGACCCCCCTCATATTATACTGTACTACACATAGCTGACCCCCCTCATATTATACTGTACTACATAGAGCTGACCCCCCTCATATTATACTGTACCACACATAGCTGACCCCCCTCATATTATACTGTACTACACATAGCTGACCCCCCTCATATTATACTGTACCACACATAGCTGACCCCCCTCATATTATACTGTACCACACATAGCTGACCCCCCTCATATTATACTGTACCACACATAGCTGACCCCCCTCATATTATACTGTACTACACATAGCTGACACCCCTCCCCCTCTCATTTACAGTGTTGGGGGTAACTTATTACAAAAGTAACATATTACATGTAATATATGACTTTTAGCAGTAATATAACTTATTACTTATAGGATTTCAGTAATATTATACCAGTTACTTTGTCAAGTGACACAAGTTACAAATTGAGTAAAAATAAATAAATCAAAGCACATATTTAAAGGATGCATATAATAATTTCTTAATCAAATTGTGCTTTTATGCAAATAACCACTATAGATGAGAATAACAAAGGAAAAGGATAACATTTAGAATTGAGGACGGTTTACACTGACTTCAAGACGGTTGAAATTATTTTTCGGGATGGTCCCGGGGCGGCGATGTCATTCTACTGCTGCTGTTATTTTGGTGAAAGTCATGCAAAAGTAGTGTAATAAGTAAAGAGTTACTCTACACAGAAAGTAATATTGTTAAGTAACTTTCAAATGAAAGTAACTAGTAATATCTAGTATATTACATTTTGAAAGTACAGTACCTTGCCCAACACTGCTCATCTCCCTCCACACACATTACCCACTCGCTCATCCTCCTCAGACACCTCTCCTCCTCAGACACTTTATTGCTCATCCTCAAAAGACACCTCTCCTCCTCAGACACTTTATCACATGACACATTTGACACAACATAGTGCAAACAAGTGGGGAAAGTAAGGATTTGCACAAACGCACCCTCAAAAGAATTGAGATTCGACTTGGACTCAAGATTTGGGACTTGTGAAGATTTTTTTGGGCGCATTAACATTAAATGTCTAATAATAATGTCAACTAATCAGTGCTGATTCTGTGTATGCTAATAGATAAAGCAGTGAGGATCATTAGTTCATGCTTTGAATCCCTTAGTTTTAGCTCTGCAGTGTTCTAAGCAGACCAGATGGCATCCAGCAGATGATACAACGCTCGTCCATAAGAGACTTGACTTGGACTTGAGACTTAACTTGGACTCTAGCTCAAAGACTTGAGACTTGACTTGGACTTGCAAAAGATGACTTGTGAGCATCTCTGAAATCATACACACATACAGTAGGCTCTCTAGATACACACATGTATCCCCAATGGCCCAGGCACAAGACCTTAGAAATGGCTATATTTAGGTGTGGGCTACACACACACACACACACACACACACACACACACACACACACACACACACACACACACACACATGCCTCTGTATACACACACACACACACACACACACTGAGGCACTTAATGCACACACCCCCTCTTTGATGTTCCCATAGGCAGTGAATTCAGACATAGCCTACTTAGTGTAAACGCTCTCATGGTATATGAGTAAATCTAAAGCTTAGCACACCGCCAGCCCACACACACTGTTAAAACATTACATGAGGGCTGTTCACGCCTTCGCGCTCACAATCATGTCTACCATGGCGTGTGCAAACCTGCCCCCTCGCTAGATCCTCCACTCACTTGTGGAGCCGATAGACATTTATACAGCGAGATCAAAAAGAGCCAAAAAATAAACTTGTCTGAACATATTGAGTCCATATTCCCATGACAACGTGTGATGTGTTGCATGACTCAGTGCGTGCTACACACACCTTGTGACACAAGTGTAAAAGTCAGCCATGGGTGTTTATCCAGCGTTGTTTTTTTAAATACAGGTTGGGCATACAGAAGGTGCACGTAACAGAAGGTGCACGTAACAGAAGGTGCACGTAACAGAAGGTGCACTTCCGCCTTTTTGTCATAAAAACTCATTTTAATTGACGTTACTTGAGCAGTTGTTGGAGTCGGTTAACTCGGTGCCCAAAGTTACCGTACACCGCAATTAATGTACATCGTGGTGGTGCGTGACACGAGGACATGCTGTTAAATTGTAATTACCATGTGAATTACAGTGTTGTTACATGAGTTCATTACCGTGTGAATTACATGTTGTTACATGAGTTCATTACCGTGTGAATTACATGTTGTTACATGAGTTCATTACCATGTGAATTACATGTTGTTACATGAGTTCATTACCATGTGAATTACATGTTGTTACATGAGTTCATTACCGTGTGAATTACATGTTGTTACATGAGTTCATTACCGTGTGAATTACATGTTGTTACATGAGTTCATTACCATGTGAATTACATGTTGTTACATGAGTTCATTACCGTGTGAATTACATGTTGTTACATGAGTTCATTACTGTGTGAATTACATGTTGTTACATGAGTTCATTACCGTGTGAATTACATGTTGTTACATGAGTTAATTACCGTGTGAATTACATGTTGTTACATGAGTTCATTACCATGTGAATTACATGTTGTTACATGAGTTCATTACCATGTGAATTACATGTTGTTACATGAGTTCATTACTGTGTGAATTACATGTTGTTACATGAGTTCATTACCGTGTGAATTACATGTTGTTACATGAGTTCATTACCATGTGAATTACATGTTGTTACATGAGTTCATTACCGTGTGAATTACATGTTGTTACATGAGTTCATTACTGTGTGAATTACATGTTGTTACATGAGTTCATTACCGTGTGAATTACATGTTGTTACATGAGTTCATTACTGTGTGAATTACATGTTGTTACATGAGTTCATTACCGTGTGAATTACATGTTGTTACATGAGTTCATTACCATGTGAATTACATGTTGTTACATGAGTTCATTACCGTGTGAATTACATGTTGTTACATGAGTTCATTACTGTGTGAATTACATGTTGTTACATGAGTTCATTACTGTGTGAATTACATGTTGTTACATGAGTTCATTACTGTGTGAATTACATGTTGTTACATGAGTTCATTACCATGTGAATTACATGTTGTTACATGAGTTCATTACCGTGTGAATTACATGTTGTTACATGAGTTCATTACTGTGTGAATTACATGTTGTTACATGAGTTCATTACCATGTGAATTACATGTTGTTACATGAGTTCATTACTGTGTGAATTACATGTTGTTACATGAGTTCATTACCGTGTGAATTACATGTTGTTACATGAGTTCATTACTGTGTGAATTACATGTTGTTACATGAGTTCATTACCATGTGAATTACATGTTACATGAGTTCATTACCGTGTGAATTACATGTTGTTACATGAGTTCATTACCGTGTGAATTACATGTTGTTACATGAGTTCATTACCGTGTGAATTACATGTTGTTACATGAGTTCATTACTGTGTGAATTACATGTTGTTACATGAGTTCATTACCGTGTGAATTACATGTTGTTACATGAGTTCATTACCATGTGAATTACATGTTGTTACATGAGTTCATTACCGTGTGAATTACATGTTGTTACATGAGTTCATTACTGTGTGAATTACATGTTGTTACATGAGTTCATTACTGTGTGAATTACATGTTGTTACATGAGTTCATTACCATGTGAATTACATGTTGTTACATGAGTTCATTACTGTGTGAATTACATGTTGTTACATGAGTTCATTACTGTGTGAATTACATGTTGTTACATGAGTTCATTACTGTGTGAATTACATGTTGTTACATGAGTTCATTACTGTGTGAATTACATGTTGTTACATGAGTTCATTACCGTGTGAATTACATGTTGTTACATGAGTTCATTACCGTGTGAATTACATGTTGTTACATGAGTTCATTACTGTGTGAATTACATGTTGTTACATGAGTTCATTACCATGTGAATTACATGTTGTTACATGAGTTCATTACTGTGTGAATTACATGTTGTTACATGAGTTCATTACTGTGTGAATTACATGTTGTTACATGAGTTCATTACTGTGTGAATTACATGTTGTTACATGAGTTCATTACCATGTGAATGACATGTTACATGAGTTCATTACCGTGTGAATTACATGTTGTTACATGAGTTCATTACCGTGTGAATTACATGTTGTTACATGAGTTCATTACCATGTGAATTACATGTTGTTACATGAGTTCATTACCGTGTGAATTACATGTTGTTACATGAGTTCATTACTGTGTGAATTACATGTTGTTACATGAGTTCATTACCATGTGAATGACATGTTACATGAGTTCATTACCGTGTGAATTACATGTTGTTACATGAGTTCATTACCGTGTGAATTACATGTTGTTACATGAGTTCATTACCGTGTGAATTACATGTTGTTACATGAGTTCATTACTGTGTGAATTACATGTTGTTACATGAGTTCATTACCGTGTGAATTACATGTTGTTACATGAGTTCATTACCGTGTGAATTACATGTTGTTACATGAGTTCATTACCATGTGAATTACATGTTGTTACATGAGTTCATTACCGTGTGAATTACATGTTGTTACATGAGTTCATTACTGTGTGAATTACATGTTGTTACATGAGTTCATTACCGTGTGAATTACATGTTGTTACATGAGTTCATTACTGTGTGAATTACATGTTGTTACATGAGTTCATTACCGTGTGAATTACATGTTGTTACATGAGTTCATTACCATGTGAATTACATGTTGTTACATGAGTTCATTACCGTGTGAATTACATGTTGTTACATGAGTTCATTACTGTGTGAATTACATGTTGTTACATGAGTTCATTACCGTGTGAATTACATGTTGTTACATGAGTTCATTACCATGTGAATTACATGTTGTTACATGAGTTCATTACTGTGCGAATTACATGTTGTTACATGAGTTCATTACCATGTGAATTACATGTTGTTACATGAGTTCATTACCGTGTGAATTACATGTTGTTACATGAGTTCATTACTGTGTGAATTACATGTTGTTACATGAGTTAATTACATGTGAATTACATGTTGTTACATGAGTTCATTACCGTGTGAATTACATGTTGTTACATGAGTTCATTACTGTGTGAATTACATGTTGTTACATGAGTTCATTACTGTGTGAATTACATGTTGTTACATGAGTTCATTACCGTGTGAATTACATGTTGTTACATGAGTTCATTACTGTGTGAATTACATGTTGTTACATGAGTTCATTACTGTGTGAATTACATGTTGTTACATGAGTTCATTACCGTGTGAATTACATGTTGTTACATGAGTTCATTACTGTGTGAATTACATGTTGTTACATGAGTTCATTACCGTGTGAATTACATGTTGTTACATGAGTTCATTACGTGTGAATTACATGTTGTTACATGAGTTCATTACCGTGTGAATTACATGTTGTTACATGAGTTCATTACGTGTGAATTACATGTTGTTACATGAGTTCATTACTGTGTGAATTACATGTTGTTACATGAGTTCATTACTGTGTGAATTACATGTTGTTACATGAGTTCATTACCATGTGAATTACATGTTGTTACATGAGTTCATTACCGTGTGAATTACATGTTGTTACATGAGTTCATTACCATGTGAATTACATGTTGTTACATGAGTTCATTACCATGTGAATTACATGTTGTTACATGAGTTCATTACGTGTGAATTACATGTTGTTACATGAGTTCAGGCACATGATTGTAAATGTCAGAGGCAGAGGAAGATAGAGACCAGAGCCTGGAGTCAGTGAAATAATGGAATATCATTGCTGCATGTGGGGAAACCAATTAAATATGCGTGTTTTTGTCTCTCTTTTTACACCTGGCATCATTATGCGTCTCACATCCGGACTGACTGCATGATTTGGCCGGATCACATTCACACACCTGACGCTGGAATGTGTTATTTCCACGAGACGCGTTGAAATCAGATTTCTCTCTTCCTCGCAAAAAATAAATAAATAAATAAATTGCCACGCACGTCACTTCCATTCCCCACCATCATATTAACGTATTTTCAAACTTGACAGCGAACTCCCTCGTCTCGCCCGCGTGCCCCATCTGCAAAGTATCCCGACAGTCTATTTGCGTTCACTTCGCGGCGCGCAAGTTTATACATATACATATATATATATATATATATATATATATACTTCCATTTACGTCATTTTTCTATATGTGGATCGGAGACAGATTGCATTAATGCGTGGTTAATAATGGCGACGGCGGTTTAGGTGATTGGATCTCCAGCGTGTCCTTGGGCTCCTTTACACCTGGATTTTATGCAGGTTTTTTTGGTTTGTTTTTTCTATCTGGTTCCAATCTGATTCCTGCCCCCCCCCCCCTCTACCATCCTCTCCACACCTTATCGCTCTCCCTCCATCTATCCAAATCAGCCTTATTGGCGTGACGGGCCGCTGGTTGGCGACGGTCACTGTCACAGTGGAACAAAGCGTTGTGATGCTGATATTCATATGATAATGCCATCACACCAAACACTGCTACACATACATTCAATAGCCCATCTCTCCTATTCTGTTCCAGCATATCTGTCTCTTTTCTCCCCCCTTCCAACAGCATGCTGGCACTCACATTAGAAATCATTTTCATTCATAAGGTTTTATTTTTTATTTTTTTAAAGCTGGCTCGTTTGTAACTGCACTCTTATGTCTCTCTCTCTCTCTCTCTGTCTCTCTATCTGCCTTCATCCTCTCTTCTCGTTTTTGCTCTTCGCCATGTTGGCAAGGCCCAATCTACCAGCTGATATCAGCATTCCCTGGCACTCTGCCAACTGGCAACACTGCAGGAGAGAAAGAAAGAGGGAGCGAGAGAATGAAAGAAAATTAGTGAATAATAGACGGAGGAGGGAGGGAGCGAGAGAGAGAGAGGGGGATGGGAGGAGTATGAATCAGGGAGAGAAAGAAAGAAAAGGAAGACAGGAGAGAGAGAGAGAGGGAACAATAATGGTGGATTAAGAAAGGACTGTGTGTGTGTGTGTGTGTGTGTGTGTGTGTGTGTGTGTGTGTGTGTGTGTGTGTGTGTGTGTGTGAGTGTGCGTTTGGACGTGATTGATATGGTGTGATATCCCTGTGAGTCATAGCTGAGCTAAAATGTCAACCGGCTACATGAGAATCTCTTTGTCATCCCGGCTCGCTGACACACACACACACACACGCACACACACACACACACACACATTCACACGCACACCACACAAACCCGCAGCTCCTATAAACACATATGTGAACATGCTGCCGCGCGAACACAAATATGGCCGACACACCTGCGAACACAGATGTTCCATTGTTTTGCCACAATGATTGATGACCTTTTGTTTTGTTGTGGGCGCCGCCACACGGCAGACAGAAACAGCCGATCCAGATAAACCAACTGATCTACTCCAAACTGCTGCGTGTTCAAAACATAAACCCCGCTCCAACTGATCTACTCCAAACTGCTGCGTGTTCAAAACATAAACCCCGCTCCAACTGATCTACCCCAAACTGCTGCGTGTTGAAAACATGTCGCTATGTGTGCGCGCTCGCCCAGATGCGTGTGATAGATGTGTTGGCATAAGCATATCTACTGTACGTTACACTTGTGTTTGAGCTGACTGCGTGATCCAGAGTAGAATCACCTCACATTTCTACATGACTTATAGAAGAAACCTAGAGACGCACGGGTCAAGCCAAGACACCACGCCCAGGCGTAACAAATATCCCTTTGTGCGTAAGTGCATGAATGTGTGTGTGTGTGTGTGTGCGTGCACGTGCACATGCGTGTATACAATCCTGATTTAAGCTAAAAGCTGCTACTGTACGAGTGGACAGGAAGGGTGTGTGGGGAAGTCAAAACATCTCGCACCCATCCTGTTTGGGACAGTCCATGTCCTGTGGTGCCCTTAACTCTTACACCGTCACAGATACACACTCACAGATACACACACACACACCACAGATATACACACACACACCACAGATATACACACACACACACACACACACACACACCACAGATATATACACACACACACACACACACACACACACACACACACACACACAGACATACACACAGACACATCCACACACACACACACACACACACACACCACAGATATACACACACACACACACACACACACACACCACAGATATACACACACACACACACACACACACACACACACACACACACACACACCACAGATATACACACACACACACACACACACACACACACACACACACACACACACACACACACACACACACACACACAGACATACACACAGGCACATCCACACTCAGTCTAATGGTCCATATGCGCTGACAGGTATGAACATATGGAGGAGTAGGAACAGGTGCACACCTGTTAGACATTGAAGCACACACACCTACACAGACTGAACAGCACATCAAGATCAAAGATGAACTTTCTACTTAAAATGTGCTCACATTATATGTAACGCATTGAGAAATGTTTCTGAGAATGCATTTGATTTATGATGGAATACATTAAAATAGTTTAATTCCACGAGGCTTTTGGAAAGAAAACGCCTACATTCATTGTTTCAAAAGCACAATGATACTAGATGATGTAAAGGTCTTTAGTTAGTTAATAACTGCAATAATATCCTTTCATGTGTTTTTGT
>NC_139628.1:60242546-60262546 GCF_964638095.1 Poromitra crassiceps | reverse complement strand
CTCCTCACACCCAGCTCTCTCTACCCGGCAGCCCCGGGCCTTCCCCCCGCAGCCCGGACACCACGCCTTACTTCCCCCTCTCTCCCTTCGCCCTCCACCAAGACAGCAACAACCACAGTGTTCATGAGGAAGACGACGAGGAAGAGCTGGACGGCGTCCCTCCGTCCCCCACTCCAGCCGTGGCCCTGTTCCCAGGAGGCGGGGGGCAGGAAGCTGGACGCAGCCCCGGCTTGGAGAGTTGTCCCCCGGCCACTCCTCCGGCCCCGCTCCTCGGCTTCGGGGCCCTGGAGCTGGCCCTCTCCTCTGGGCAGAGTGGAAGCTGCAGCGACGAGCTGGACCTCCAGCTGTTCCAGAAGGACACAGTTACCGGCGCCATACCTGGAGGGGGAGGGGCCTCCTCAGGGCCGGCGCTCAGGTTTCCCTGTCACGTGTGTGGGAAGAGATTCCGCTTCCAAAGTATTTTGTCTCTCCACGCGCGGGCTCACAGTCTGGACCGGGACCGCCGAGCTTCAGCCCTGTACCGGACCGGGCTCCCCTCAACACCCCTACAGCAGCACCTCAAGGTCCAGCAGAACCACAAGGACATAATCCAGAACCACCGAAGCCACCAGAACCAGCGCTCACTGCCGGGGACTCTCATCCAGCATCTCAGAGAGGAGGAGGAAGTAGATGATGACGTCCGAGGTCTAGATGAGGGCCTACAGACAGACCAGAACCCAAACTTCCTACTGGAGGCAAGTACGCCCTTGACCCCTCCGCTGACTGAGGATCCCGTGTCCGTGACCTCTCCATATTCCTCCGGTGGTCCGACCGTAGGGGAGGCAGCCTCGACTCCGACAGCGCCTACGTTTCGCTGCCATGCCTGCAAAGGAAAATTCCGCACGGCGTCGGAGCTGGCACGCCACGTCCGCATTCTCCACAACCCGTACAAATGCACCCTGTGCCCCTTCTCCGCCAGCCAGGAGGAGAGCCTGGCATCTCATCTGCAGGAGTGCCACCCTTCCCCCGAGGTACCGGCGCCGCCACCTGCCTACAGCTCCAGGCCCATCATCGCAACCCCTGACACGCCCGTACCCACCCCCACCCCCACCCCCACCCCCACCCCGACGCCCACACCCACCCCCCACACGCCTCAGGCGGCGGCAGTGCCGGCGGTCGCCTCCCCCACACTGCCAGCCTTCCGCTGCGATGTTTGCGGCCAGCGCTTCACCCAGTCTTGGTTCCTGAAGGGCCACATGCGTAAGCACAAGGACTCCCTGGACCACAAGTGCCAGGTATGCGGCCGCGGCTTCAAGGAACCCTGGTTCCTCAAGAACCACATGAAAGTCCACCTCAACAAGCTCGGGCTGAAGGCTGGGCTGGGGGCCCTCGGGGGTCCGCTGGGCGCCGAGCAGCAGGCCAAAGGCTCTACGAGCAATCAGTCTCTCAACGCCCTTTACTCCAGCCTCCTGCTGGCCCAACGCGGAGGCGGGAGAGGGGGACGAGGACGATCAGAGAGGGACGCTGGAGGCCGAGGGGCGATGGGCTCCACCAAGTCAGCCATCCTGGGCTACCTGGGCTTGCCTACTGACGGCGGTGGGGCCAGCTGCATGGAGAGGCTCCAGGCCGTGGCTCAGGTGGCGGAGATGGGAAACGGCGGTGGCATCGGAGGCTCGGGAGACCCCAGAAGAGGAAGAGGAGGAGCTAGAGGAGGGGAGGTGACGGCGTCGGTGTCTGACGGAGGCGACCAGGCGGCCATGTGGCAGCTGGTGGCTCGCAGCCTGGTGGCAGCTCAGCAGCGAGGCCAGCAGCAGGGCCAGCGAGCCCCGGCTCGGAGCTCCGTGATCACGGAGGCCGACCAGGTCCGGGCCTACCTCGGGAGCCTGGACCCCAGAGACGAGGCGGCCGCCCCCGGGGGCGGAGGAGGCCCGTGGGAATGCCCCGACTGTGGGAAGCTTTTCCGAAGCCTGCAGCAGGTGGTGGTCCACGCCCGCGTTCACACTCAGAGGCCCCAGAGAGCAGGCGGCGGCGAGGAGGAGGGCAGCAGCAGCCGGAGTAGAGGAGGAGGAGGAGGAGGAGGAGGAGGAGGAGGAGGAGGGGGAGGAGGAGGAGGGAGAGGAGGTGACGTGAGACAGGAGGCTAAACTGCACAGTGGAGGAACGCAACATACAGGAGCAGCTGCATTTCAATCATCAGTCATCTCAAGCTTCCAAGGTAGAATCACATCCACTGTTTTCCCCATTTCATCTTCTGAGTTGTGTTGAGATCGTTCAATATGCAGGGTTGGGGAGTAACGGAATACATATGAGTAACTGTATTCCATTACAGTTACAGTTTAAATTGGTGGCATTCTGACTACAGTTACTGTCTTTAAAAATATATTACTTTAGGAGATTACTGTATTTGTTTTTTTCCCCTTTTATTTGCTCTAAAATGAAGCACGCATTTCCCATGAACAGATAAAAAAAAAGTGCAACAATTTGTGTGCGCGTACTGCACCTGCCACACCCCACGAGACAAGGGCGATGTGGGAGGAGCCACACAGCACGAGACAAGGGTGATGTGGGAGGAGCCACACAGCCAGGACACTCTCAGGAAAGCATGTCTGACATGGAAATATAAAAAAAATTAATATAATAAAATATAAATAAAATATGAAGGTTTCACTGACCAACCTGCTGAAGAAGGTGGCAGCATTACATCAGTGCACCTCTCCACCACAGTCCCGTCGCGTCGCGTCGCCATACATTCAGACAAATGGGTTCAGCAAAAATGATTTTGAAGTATTCCAAAAGTAATCCAAAGTATTTAGAATATGTTACTTAACTTGAGTAATCTAATGGAATATGTTACAAATGACATGTATTCAGTAATCTGTAGTGGAATACATTTGAAAAGTAACCCTCCCAACACTGTCAATATGTAACGGCACATCATTTGGCACTATATCATTACAATGATACTATGTTGTTCTTATATTGCTTACAAAGCTCTGTTAAAGCCCCTCACACCTGACACACACACACACACACACTCATACACATAAATGCTTTTTCTCTCCTTGCAGGAGAGAATGGCTTGACGACAGTCTCCGCCATACCGTCGGTCTCCAGCAGGGAGCGTGTGCGCGGCTCGGGGGTGAAAGACTGCCCTTACTGTGGCAAAGCCTTCCGCTCCTCACACCATCTGAAAGTGCACCTGAGAGTTCACACAGGTGAGAAACTGCTGAGAGTCAAACAAACACCGACTTTATTAAACTAGATAACAAACATCGACTTTATTAAACTAGATATCCTGGGAAGGGTTTTGTTGAGCATGTATCTTCTTTTAGTGGCCACATTTACACCAGGGAACTGTCCAGTTCCAAACATTTACTGTACTTCCACTGCAGGCGACTGAGCAGCTCCACTGCTAGAGACAAAGTCTCTCCCCAGACTCCAATATTACGTTGAATCGCTGCGCTCCGCATACTACATCAATGAGTCTGTGCCACTTCACAGCCACTGCTGGTTTTTGAAGGCGGGTTGAAATTGAATGAGTGACAGGTCGTAGCACCGATGAGAGAGCGGTTCGAAAAATGGGCTGCGCCTCCCGTGTCGTCTGATCGCAAAGTCGTTACTGATTGGAGAAGGCTGAAGCCATCACTGGCCTATGACTGGCCAAGTGAACGGTTCCCTCTTAGACGGTACCACTCTTAGACAGTGTGTCTGTAACAGCACCACTCTTAGACAGTGTGTCTGTAATCGTCTGGGCACAGAGTACATGTTCACTGATTTCTCCAGAATCATTTCAGAACCCATTTTCGTCTTTAATCTTCCTTAGACCCGCATTCTCTGAACCCGTCTTTGAAACAAGCCGACCTACAATATGATTTATCTCCTTAAATTCACTTAAAAATAATTCCTACACTGTTATACTGACTGGGGAGCGAAGGCACGCACTTTTCCAACAGACGCCAACAGGCTTTTCCCCAAAATACTTTTTAAGTGTTTTATTTTTAGTGCCAGGTGAGCAGCACTTTGATGAAAATTAAAAACTCTCACAGCACGCCCACACACTCGTAATTAATGACCATCCAAATTGGCAAGACTTTGTCAGAATGAGTCATCATCATTTTTTATTAATTAGCATTAATTAAAGCATTTTGATAGATAATTATTTATAACCATCTTTTCTATTTTGAAGAGGCCATCACTAATCTCCAGCACCAGCAATCACACTATGGTTAGAAGATGACTAGTGTATATCTAAGTACCAGTTCCAGCAAGTTAATGGCCAAGAGGCATTCACTGAAATCTATTCAGTTACTATCATCATCACTGATCTCATAGCACCTACAGTACCACATCATCACTGATCTCATAACACCTACAGTACCACATCATCACTGATCTCATAGCACCTACAGTACCACATCATCACTGATCTCATAGCACCTACAGTAACACATCATCACTGATCTCATAGCACCTACAGTACCACATCATCACTGATCTCATAGCACCTACAGTACCACATCATCACTGATCTCATAGCACCTACAGTACCACATCATCACTGATCTCATAGCACTTACAGTACCACATCATCACTGATCTCATAGCACTTACAGTACCACATCATCACTGATCTCATAGCACTTACAGTACCACATCATCACTGATCTCATAGCACCTACAGTACCACATCATCACTGATCTCATAGCACTTACAGTACCACATCATCACTGATCTCATAGCACCTACAGTAACACATCATCACTGATCTCATAGCACCTACAGTACCACATCATCACTGATCTCATAACACCTACAGTAACACATCATCACTGATCTCATAACACCTACAGTACCACATCATCACTGATCTCATAGCACCTACAGTAACACATCATCACTGATCTCATAGCACCTACAGTACCACATCATCACTGATCTCATAGCACCTACAGTAACACATCATCACCGTAACATCTTCCCCACTTTTCACTCACACACTGATGCTTATCTTTGCTGTTAAGGGATTACCACTTGGGACAGTGCTACAAAAAGCAGTCAAAGTGAAGGCATCAAATTGTCATGGAAATCCCTTGATATTACTGTCCTCTTGAGACTCTTAACTCGACTATTATGATGTTTTTGTTCGTTTCAGCAACAAAGTCAAATTGTGATTATATCTCTTTCATTTTGAAGCATGGATAATGCTTCATTCATGCTGCTGCAGTCTTTTTTCTTTCTTCTTCTGGTCACACAAGATATTTGCTGCTGTTGATGGGACTCCAATGTGATGCCAGTCTTCCTTAACATACTCATCAGTGTTATTTTAAAAAAAAATCAGTGATGAAATGCTGCCACCTTCCTTTGGAAATGTGCAACTACATCTCCCCACAGTAAAATATCACACACCTGTTTAACCTTGTTGTTTGTATTTGGGTAAACAAAAAAGTCACGTGACAATTTGTTCTGTTCTGATCCACTTGCCCAGTCAGTAAATAATACACTGTTTTGCTATGCTATGCTGTATTACATACAAATCCACTTCACTTCCAATGTACTATCATTCTCCCCAGGTGAGAGACCCTACAAATGCCCCCACTGTGACTATGCGGGCACCCAGTCGGGTTCGCTGAAGTACCACCTCCAGCGGCACCACAGGGAGCAACGCAACGCCCTGTCTGTCTCCTCCTCCTCCTCCAACACCTCCTCGTCCAGTATCAACAGTCTGACCTCTGGAACCTCTGGACTGGCCAAGCAGATCAACAGTCTGACCTCTGGACCCTCTGGGCTCGGCAAGCAGCGCCGAGCCCAGGTGCTCAACCACTGCCCGGTCCCCCGAGGCCCAGCGGAGAACCCCTCCTCCAGGCCCGGCCAGCAGCCTTGGCTCCTAGGACTTCCCGACCAGCGGGAGCATCAGAAGGCCTTGGCGGCTCTGAGGGATGTGGACTTGGAGACACAATACAGGTATCTCTCTGGGGTGATGGGGGCGCTCTACCAAGGAGGGATGGAGGGAGGGTGGATCAGAGAGTCTCCTCCTCCGAAGGCCCCCAAAGTGTCCCGTCGCAAGCCCCTCACCACCAGCCGAATGGTGCAGCCGTCGAACGGCAGCAGCAAGGACGGGTCCACGTCTTCGGGCCACGAAGTCGGGTTTGAACCCCTGGATCTATCCCGTCGTCCTTCACCTGGCCTTGGCGGGATGGAGGAGGATGAAATGTCAAGCTTGGGGGAAGGAGGTGGTGGTGGAGGAGGGGACAGAGCATCTGCCATCACCTTGAGCCAGTGTTTGTTCTGCCCTTTCCGCACCTCCTCGGCAGAGCTGATGGCCATGCACCTCCAGGTCAACCACACCAGTAAGTCCAGGCGCAAAAGGGGCTCCGTGGCCACTTTGGAAGACGACGGGCCTCCGAAGCCCACCCAGCCCCGGATAAATCGCTCAGACCCCGACTCCCTGGCAGTATGGAGGTACGTGAGTGAGGCTGAGTCCCAGGCGCCCCTGGGGGAATGGGCCTGCACCCAAAACCAGACCCCCAACGGGCTTCTGGAGAGCAGCCTCCACCACCAAGACGCCAATTTGGCCTCAGCATCCACGAATACGAGAGTGGGTCTGGCGCTTAAGGGTAAGATGGAGGACGACGAGGAGGAGCCAGAGGAGGAGCTGGACGAGGATTTGGAGGCAGCGGGGGACAGCAGCAGTCTAGAGGATTCTCCGAGGCAGGAAGCGGATCTGAGGATGTCCCTCGCTCTCTCACCAGGCCTGAGCTCCGACCACACGGTGAGAGAGGAGGAGGGAGTCTTAGCAGATTAAGAATGTTGCAGGATGACACCATGCCAAGAGGAGAGAGGGGTCCAAGGCTTTTGACGACACTTAAGGAAGTGAAGAAGGTGCCAAGGAAGCTTTGCAGAGAGGAAAGGGTTTGAAGGTCAAAAGAATAGTTCCCCTGATGCTCTCGCTTGTTCTGGTCGTCTGTGAAGATATTTGACTCCTGGTGTTTTTGGGCATAAAGCTAGGGGTTGACGGTATTGAAAAGGACTGAGCAACTGCCCCCCCCCCCCCCCCTCTCCAATAACAACTGTCTACTTCAGTTCCAACAGTCCTCTACAAAGCACTATGGATGCATATTTTCAGGATTTTTAGGTCTTCTTTCTATTCCGTGTTTTCCAACCAATCTTCACACCAAGACAAGCTAATTTAAAGTTTAAGATGACCATTTATTTGATAAACAAAAGAAACAAGTACAAGGTCTAGGGCAGATGCAGCATCATTCCAGAGACAAGCATTTATCACACTAACGTATATCCCTGACTACTATATTGACCAAGTCAAAGCCGGCTGTGAAGAGATGCCCTCCTGACTGAACGTTGGACAAACAACCCCACTGAAAACTTGACCCCAACTTTAAGATGGTTTGACACCCCAAACATCAGGTTCTGGTCAAGTTCTGATAGAAAAACACGGAGGAGAGTATCGTCCAGAACAGTTTCAAGCTGTGAACCTCAGCTAAGCTATTCAGTGTTCCCTAACAGCATGAGAGAGTGTGCTCCTCATGATGATTCCCTAACAGCATGAGAGAGTGTGCTCCTCATGATGATTCCCTAACAGCATGAGAGAGTGTGCTCCTCATGATGATTCCCTAACAGCATGAGAGAGTGTGCTCCTCATGATGATTCCCTAACAGCATGAGAGAGTGTGCTCCTCATGATGATTCCCTAACAGCATGAGAGAGTGTGCTCCTCATGATGATTCCCTAACAGCATGAGAGAGTGTGCTCCTCATGATGATTCCCTAACAGCATGAGAGAGTGTGCTCCTCATGATGATTCCCTAACAGCATGAGAGAGTGTGCTCCTCATGATGATTCCCTACATCACTGCCTTGTATGTGTGAAAAGTGTAGAAGAGATCCAGAGGAAAACGAGAAAGACAGGTTCGTAATGTTTTGTTTTCAGTTAGTGCCTGTTCATGTATGTTGTCAAGGGAGCTTCCAGTATGCTCCGATAGCTCATTCATTTTATCTGAATATACAGTTTAAAAAGATATAAGTATATTTGTTGAAAATGGTTCTACAGTAGGGTGTTGTGAATAGTTAAGTTGTAAAAGCAATGCTACATTGCTCGCGTGATGTCCTCAACACCGATGGCAGCCGTCTGTGGCTCAGCTTGAAAAGAAACCGTACGAGATCACGTGATCAAAGGGGTCGAAGGTCGAGCGAAGAAAGGGAGGTTAAAGTTCAGAAGTCAGTGTTTACAGCGGCAGCGCGTGCCAGGTCATCGCAGAAGCGCGGGGAGAAGAGGCGGAGTCTGTTTGGGGCTGCGGCGATGCCGCTCGAACCCCCCGAACACAATCAACTGACACATTGAGACTTAGCGACTGTGTCACACAAAACAAAGACACTTTGGTTTTTCTCCTTAATGAATAAGAGAGAAGACACAAGGAAGACACAAGGAAGACACAGGAAAAGAAAGGAGTAACCCTCACGGAACCAGACTACATGTGAGAAACAAAGCGTACTCTCGGGGTATGGTGTCTAGATGAGTAGATTCCCTCTCCTGTTTTTCTTTCTTTCTTTTTTTGGACAAGAAAAGACAAGACAATGGTAGGAGTAATTATTAAAACACTAACAAATGCATAGACATCCCAGTAGAATATGTGTAGCTTTTGTAAAGACAAGAAAGAAAAAAAGGCAGAACAACTTTTTACGTTTATTTTCCTTTCAAGATGCTTATGGAAAAAAAGGTTATGAATATAGGTAATATTGATTATAATGTTTGTGAGCTAAGACTAGTTGGAATGTCTATACAGAGCACTGTGCAAGGTTTGAGTTCCCAAAGTAGTTGTTTTTATTTTTTACTTTATCAATAGACCAAACTTTTTCAATTGAAATTGTCACTTTCTGTTGTTGTTGTGTAAAGCTGTGGTTTCAATCCATTTGCCCCAATCAATGAGTCAGGTCAATCAATTGATCAGTGTGTCAGATATCCAGCCATTGAAATGGTTATTAAGAGCGTTGGAGACGCAAACGTTAATCACAATATATAATTTTTGTAGGGTTAACATTCTGAACACAAATTTCCACCATAAGTTAGAAAATTTTAAATTGCATATCATGCATGGTTTGAAGGCATGTTTGCAGAAAAGACTGAATCTATGACAGTAATATCCCACAACATGACTGGATTGGTTATCAACTCTGTTCTCCCCGCCTGTTTGATGAGGGAGCCAATGGTTGTGACCGCCGCCTTACGCATTTCCTTAATGTGCATTAATGTGTTTCAGTTCCTCTTTAGAGCACCTTATGAGTTTGGTAGTGAAAGTCCCTTAGTGGTGTCTCCTTAACAACTACTGTCAATGCCACCGTGCCTTCTGTTTCAAGCACTTCCTGGTGTATTTTGTAAAACTCACCAAAAGCACTTAGCCTATTATCTACATTATCTATCTCTATCTCTCTGTCCCTCCGCTTCCTCTCCATTTGGTCTTTTCCTTCTTCACCTCAACCCATTTTCCTAAATCCTTCTCTTGTGTCTGACCTCCTGACCTTCTCCTCCTCTTGTGTCTTACTGTACCTCCTGACCTTCTCCTTCTCTCGTGTCTTACTGTACCTCCTGAGCTTCTCCTTCTCTTGTGTCTTACTGTACCTCCTGACCTTCTCCTCCTCTCATGTCTTACTGTACCTCCTGACCTTCTCCTTCTCTCGTGTCTTACTGTACCTCCTGACCTTCTCCTTCTCTCGTGTCTTACCTCCTGACCTTCTCCTTCTCTCGTGTCTTACTGTACCTCCTGACCTTCTCCTTCTCTCGTGTCTTACCTCCTGACCTTCTCCTCCTCTCGTGTCTTACTGTACCTCCTGACCTCCTTCTCTCGTGTCTTACTGTACCTCCTGACCTTCTCCTTCTCTCGTGTCTTACTGTACCTCCTGACCTTCTCCTTCTCTCGTGTCTTACTGTACCTCCTGACCTCCTTCTCTCGTGTCTTACCTCCTGACCTTCTCCTTCTCTCGTGTCTTACCTCCTGACCTTCTCCTCTCGTGTCTTACCTCCTGACCTTCTCCTCTCGTGTCTTACCTCCTGACCTTCTCCTTCTCTCGTGTCTTACTGTACCTCCTGACCTTCTCCTTCTCTCGTGTCTTACTGTACCTCCTGACCTCCTTCTCTCGTGTCTTACTGTACCTCCTGACCTTCTCCTTCTCTCGTGTCTTACTGTACCTCCTGACCTTCTCCTTCTCTCGTGTCTTACTGTACCTCTTGACCTTCTCTTTCTCTCGTGTCTTACTGTACCTCCTGACCTTCTCCTTCTCTCGTGTCTTACTGTACCTCCTGACCTTCTCCTTCTCTCGTGTCTTACTGTACCTCCTGACCTTCTCCTGGGGAAAGCAGATTTTTCTCCTCCTATTCAGGCCACTTGGCCTTAAACAAGGTCACTAGGCCTTATTATTACATTCTAGCATAGCTAGAGGATCGAAACAAGGGACTGCTTAACCCTTAGATGTGAAAATCACCATAGATGTAGGGTAAGACTGCGTTTGGTCTTATTACTAACCCTTGGTAAACCAAAGCCCAAGTCTAAGACTGAGTAATATTATATTTAATCTTATGAGGTGCCAAAACATGTCCGCGGTGACACTAAAACATTTATCAACTTGAGAAAACAATTATTCACCTGTCCTGTCCTCTCTCTCCTCCCTTCTTTCCAACCTCCCTCACTCCTTCTCCTCTCTCTCTCATGCTTGCTCGTCCTCCGTGTCCCTCTCTCGTCCGTAAAACTGTCTCTCTATCTCTAGCACCACTTGAAGGTGACGTGTATCTGGTATTGAGGCCTTTATTAGATTTTTATTTCCGTTTGTGTGGTGTTTGTTCAATGCCGTTGAGATGGAAAAATGCTCTTCTTATAATGATAATTATTATTATTATTGTTTTGGCATTATGGAAAAAAGACAAAAGAAAAAAAACAAGAGAAATGTGTTGTTGAATGTTGTACAGATAGCACTAGAAATGTGGTGTTTTAAATGAGAGCACAAACCTGAGCTAATGGTCCCGCCCACTCCTCATCCCACTGGCAGATGGGAATAAAACGGCCTGCCAATCATTCTAGACGTCCAGTGACACTACGCAAATTCCCTCAGCGCTGACGTTTAAACTGTGGAGCATTCTTCTCTGAATTATTTGAATGTAAAAAGGCAGCCGTTGACTCGAGCTCAGTCCTCAAATCTCTTGCACAGAGGAAAATCAAAATCTTCTCAAATTGCACGTGTTTCCGTGACTCGGCTATGTTTTGATGCTTCACATGTGCATGGAAATAGCACCTTACCTCCTGATTTTGGCAGATATCAATCAATCAATCAGATATGTTTTCACCAAAAGGATCAGATTAAAACCAAGTATCGGTTGATGTGAGCCTGTATCTGTGGTATCTGATGTTTTTGGAGTCGTCGGTTGTAGTAAAACAATTCATCTTTGAGAGGTGGAGGGGCCATGCTGGGTTTGGGCTCTTGTGTAGTTGACTGCCATTGCAGTGAGGGAAAACTGATCTAACATAGTAGTGACTAATATGACTTTGTGGACAGAAAAAAAAACACACATTAGAAATAAATAAACACAAACAACATAACCGAGTATTTTTTTTTGTCTCTCTATAAAACTAAACCATTCCTGTTTCAGGTTTTAGTCTCTATCAAATTCTATACGTTCACTCATTGCATGCAAATTCAGAAAACAGAATTTAAATTAAGTAATTTGCTGGATCAAATCGCATTACTTTCAACCAAGTCATTTACACATCTCAAGTCAAGAAACCTATTCAAGTCATCAAAGTGCAAGTCAAAGTCAAGTCTCAAGTCTTCTATACATCATGCAGCAAGTCAAGTCACAAGCAATGAACATTCTGACTCCAGTTCCAACTTCGCACCTCTATAGTAAAAGCCTAGTCTGGAAATGATGGTAACTTTAATGGCAGGAACTAAGACAGATGGTTAAAATCCTTCCTTCAATAACTACCACATGTCCTTAAACATGTTACTGTACCTACCTAACCCCACTTCCTGCACCAGAGCTGCTTATTGGCCAACAGTAAAATATGGGAAGGGGCATCACCAACCTGCTCCCAGGTGTGGGAGGGGCATCACACACCTGCTCTCAGGTGTGGGAGGGGCATCACCAACCTGCTCCCAGGTGTGGGAGGGGCATCACCAACCTGCTCCCAGGTGTGGGAGGGGCATCACACACCTGCTCTCAGGTGTGGGAGGTTGGTTAAATCACCCATCCTGGTTGACCCCTGCCCTCCCCCCACAATTGGCAGATGGGACTGAACCAAGCTGTCAACCACTCCATCCTCATATAAGCAGCATCTCTAAACAGTTTCCAGCTCACCTGATATGTCTTCCAAAGAGCTCCTTGGAAATTGTGGGCGACCTGAGGAGATCCAGTAGACCTGAGGAGATGTGGGCCGCCTGAGGAGATCCAGTAGACCTGAGGAGATTCAGTAGACCTGAGGAGATCCAGCAGACCTGAGGAGATGTGGGCCGCCTGAGGAGATCCAGTAGACCTGAGGAGATGTTGATAGCTGTCACATACACACTGAGGTCAGAGGTCAAATCCAAACTGACTTGAATTCTACTGGAGAGGAGACTGCTTGCTTCCTTCAGGCCTTCATGACAGAAACACTTCACTCAACCGTCCTTCTTTACAGAGTCAGATAGCGGGATTACATTTTTCATGTGAAAAGGTACTAGATATGACTTCTGGTTTTCACATAGAGCCAGCCTAACCACAATATGTGAAGAAGGGAGCCATCTTCTGGCCTTCAGTAGAATTGCAGGAAGGTTGGAAAATTGAGAGTTCATACAAATGGTTTTGAAGCTTTTAACAGTGGATTACATTCCTAAATTATATTTTTATGTTGGAGAGTGGAGGAGGCGATTTGAGGAAGTTTACTTGGCTTTCACACAGAATATGATGTAACATCTGGGCACTAGTTCACACTGCAGGCAAAAGGGTCCAATATATCCAAAAATCCAAATATATATACTGTATATAGATACTAGAAATGTTGCGCGCTACACATGCTCAATTCCTAGGCTCGCCGGACACTCAGCAACTCCGGTAACAAAACTTTCTCAGCAGACTTTCCGACTTCATCATCTAACTCTTATTTGATATTGTGTAGTTTTTCCAACATATCTGATTGCACGTGAATGTTATGCATTTTGAAAGTCTGATGTGTTGGACCTGTGACACCCTATAAACTATATATATATATATATATATATATATATATATATATATATAGTTCAGCTCAAGTTCAGCTCTATGTGTTTTTAATGCTACAATCCACGCTCAATTACTCTTGAACTGTTATTAGTTCTGAGATGATGAGGATGTTCTGAGATGTTTACTGCCTTCCAGGAATTTTGTGATGACGTGTTGTAATTTACCCAATGTCCCTCAACCTGCTTCCTTAATTCTACTTCAGTTAATGAGCTCCTACATTTCCCAGAATGCCTTTGGTTGCATTCAGTCTCTCCACACATGTAGGTGGAGAGAGCAACAGTAACAACAAGAGAATGAGTTTTTAGTTTTTCCCAGTTAAGAAAAAGTGAGCATCGCCCCCTGCTGTGGAAACTAAGCTGATGTCAGTTGACTAGAAAACACAATTCAGACTCTGTCTGTGATGAACTATGCAATTCTAGCCCAGTGCCTGTAGATCCTGTCTGTAGCCCAGTGCCTGTAGATCCTGTCTGTAGCCCAGTGCCTGTAGATCCAGGGAAGATTTGCTTTACATTCATGCACTTACCAACCTGACGCTGCCAGCTGGTTTGTTTTCACATAACCATCTTGGAACGAGTGGCTCGGGAAACAGTTTCAAATGGCACGCACTTTCAAAAAATACCTGGCAGGTGATTGGATGAACCATCTGTCCATCACGTCTATCACAGGCTCGCTCTCTCGCTGGCGTCACACCAAAGCCCGCCCGTAGCTGCCTCATAGGATGCTGATTGGTGCGAACCACTGGTGGTTCAGATTCAAATCAGTAGATTGAGAACTTCTTTAGGACTGTGTCTTGAGAACTTCCTTCAGATTGAGAACTTTATTCACACAGCCCAAGTGTAATGAAGTAGTAAGTAACTAAGTGCGTATGTATGCAAGTACGTAATATGTACTTACATACTATGTAAGTACATAAGTACATATGTAAGTACGTAAGTAATATGGCCCTTGTCAAGAGTTCAAGTGCTTTACAAAAGGAAAGGAAACAAAGAGCAAGTTGAAAACACAGAAAACTAAAACAGATCAAAGAAAGATGGCTAAAGAGCACAAGACATAAACTGTAGATAACTAGTGCAGCAACAGTCCATAGGAACATGAATATAAACTAATACAACACGGTAGAATTGAAGTGTCTGGTCTGTGTGGGGATCCAAACTGATCCAAACTGCTGCCTGGAACATTAGAGCCATGTGGGACCGGGTGGGGTGGGGTGGGGTGGGGGGGGGGGCTAGGGATGGGGGGGGGGGGGGGGGGTAGGGGAGCCGAAGGGGAGTCCAGGGTGGCACTGACCTTGCAATCTGATTGGCCACCCTCAGTACCGCCCCAAATGTAGTTTGTGTGTCATCAGAACTCTGATTGACACACTGAAATTGCCTGAAATGTAAGATTGGAGTGTTTTAAGTGACCAAGGTGCCCTTTTTCACAGGGACAAGTACTGAAGAGAGTGACAGCTGTTGGATGTTCTTCCACATATTCAACAGTCCACTAGGCCTCCATAATCTGTTTTCACCTTAATAATCACTAGACAGTCAAAGTCAAATGAGTCCATGTCCTGCAGATAATACTCTATTTATACGCATATTCAAAAGTATTTGCTGGATCTTGAGTACATTATAATAATACATGTAGGCCTACATATAATACAATAATACAATCCATATACAATAGCATGCACAATAGCTTAAAACCATCAATCTACAGTATATTGCATTTGAAAAAAAAAAAAAAAAATCTAAACCTTGTGTTTATGCTTATGGTTCTTGCACCTCCCAAAGATTAAAACAAGTCCTTGAATCGCCACTGTGTGTGACTCATATGCTAAGCTACTCATCAGCTAAGCTAAGCTACTCGTTAGCGCTGTGTGCCTTGAAGGCCTGAGTGAGAGGACACTGGATGACTGAACGTGACAATAGACTGACATTTAGCAGCAGTATCTGTCACAGTGCCTTGGGCTATTTGGGGTGAGGACCTAAACAGAACCCGGGTGGGTGTAAGAGGGTAAAGGCAGGGTGAGATAGCAGGTGTGTTGTGCTGGGTTTAGTGGAGCAAGGGTCTTCAGGACTCAAGAGGACTCAGGGTGCAAGTCCAGGAAGCATGAGTCCTGCTTAAGTGTCCTTGAGCAAGGCATGGACAGCAGGAGTTTAGAGCAGTGCCCCAATTTGATAAGATTTTGTCCCAGGGTCCCCCATCTGATACGATTTTTGCATTTAGATAAATGTATGTACTATTTTGGTCATGTGTTTACATGACCAAAATAGTCATACATTCTGTCATTGTGTTACTTATGGATGGAATTATAGTGAAAATAAATGATCCCCCTTTTCCACTGGGGACCCCCCCTGGAACTCTCAAAGTGGGGTCCTCGGACCCCCACGGGTCCTCCTCGGACCCTTTGGAGGACATCAGGACTTGCAGCTGAAGCGATGATAGATTGCCAGCTGTTTGGCTGGTCTCTGTCGTCAGATCCTCGTTTCTAATCAATTATCTGTACCTGGAGAGAAGCTTCACACCCAGCCTGCAGCCCGGGCTGCTTCTGCCTCTTAGTTAGAGAATTTTAGCAAAATGCTTGGACCATCTGTGAAAAAATTTACTACCAATAGCTTTCTTCACCAATGTGTTCTTATAGGTGTCTAGAATCACCTCTCAATTAGTGCAAACCCAAATCCTCGTGGAAAATCCTGGAGAGCCAATCAAAGTTAAGGTGCCCCGAGGGCTTGGGTGAAAAATATGATAAAAATTAAAAGTCTAAAATGAACTTGTGGGGTGTCTAACTAGGGGTTTTCAGGGGTGCTGAATCCATTCCAAACATTATTTTTGAGTAAAAATGTCTCCCTGACCATATGATATTAGTCTAGGGAAAATAAGGTTTGACCTTAAACTAATTGCAACATAATTTATTTTCACATTTTTATGTTTATATTGATGCCCGAAACACTATATTAAAAATCCCAGAAAATCCCATTAGTGGAAATATGTTAAAATTACATTTTTTCAAAATGGCTGCCATTATTAAAATGTTGGCCATATCTTGACTCCAACTAGACCTAGAATTACAAATTTGGTGTCTATTTCCACATTTTTGGGGGCAAGGAATCCACAGAAATGGTTGTTGAGTCTCTAAGTAGAACAGATTTTTATTTTCTCAGGTAAGTATGTAGTCGTAATACAACATGTCATTTCTCACAATGTTAGCTACAACTTCGTATTTGTTAATCATACACATTTTGGGTGATACCCATTACCCTTGAGCATATTGAAGTGCTTGCCATTGAAAAAAAAAAGTTTGTTGTTTCATATTTCCAATTAAAAATGTGTTACGGTAATGAATTTATTCCCTCACAGTGTCTCTAAAAGTGTCTGGAAGAGCACATCTATCTATCTAAGGGAGCTAGGGCTCTGTTTGTCTGTCCGTCCCACTGATGACATCATCTTGAGCAATTGTGATGCCATCAGTGATGTCACTCGAGCAATTGTGATGTCATCAGTGATGTCATAAATCCTTCCTGGCTCACCCTATATAAGTGGAAGCAGTGTGTCTTTTTACACGCAAGCATCCAGTCCCATAAAACACCGCCAGCAAGCATCCAGTCTGTCCATAAGACGAAAAAGCAGCTCCTGCTGGTATATCAGTTGTGTGACCTCACAGACCTGCATCGTAGGACCGAAGAGATACAAACTCCCCAGGTGGCTATTAATCGCTCAGCCTCCCTCTCCATCTAACATCAACTCCACCAGTACCTCATCCACGCTACAACAGTGAGGCAACAGGCAAGTAACTACTACGTTTGTTTGTGAATATACTGATTCCTACTTGTATTGTTGTGAGATGCCTCGCAACAAAAAACGGAATCAGATGATGAAAAAGCTACATGCTGCAAAGAAACCTGAACCTGCTTTGAATCCCTTAGTTTTAGCTACAGTATGCAATGTTCTAAGCAGACTGGATGGCATGCAGCAGAAGCAGATGATAGAACGCTCATCCATATGAGACTTGACTTGGACTTGTGACCAAAGACGTGAGACTTGACTTGGAGTATAGCTAAAAGACTTCAGCCTTGACTTGGGCAGCTATAATTGTTTATTTATGTTT
Source organism: Poromitra crassiceps (assembly GCF_964638095.1). NCBI lineage: Eukaryota > Metazoa > Chordata > Actinopteri > Beryciformes > Melamphaidae > Poromitra > Poromitra crassiceps. Next base: position 60,245,225 of record NC_139628.1, on the reverse strand, counting down.
GTTTATTGTTTATTTGCACAAAGAAAATGAATAACAACAGATAGTACCTTAGAAAGTATCTTAATTAGCTATTATTAAGCTATACCTATTAGTAAGCTATTAGCTAACTAGTAAGTGCTTATTAAGCTAGCCTACTTTGAATGGTAACACACAAAGACTGTCATTGGTAACAGATGATAAATGGCGGTCAACTTATCCATAACCTTCGGATATGGAGAATACTTAGCCTACCTGTCCACGCGTCTGCATGTTTGAGCTACAACTTGCGCTGTGCCTTGCCAAAATCAAATTGCCTCCAATGCGAAGCTAGCTCAGCGAGCTGCAAGGCAGGCGAACTCGCGTAGGGTGCAAGATGCCTAGTGGATTATAATTTCAATTTGAATGGTGAAAATAGATCCTACTTGATATCTTTGAGTTTTGCTATGAGTTGTACCATGTTCATGAGAATCACACACCTGTGGCATTCTCAATCCTCCCATAGGACATGGATGAAAGGCCAGGGGGTCTCTGATTTCGGATATTGATGTGTCCAACTGCTGCTATGTCACAGCTATCAGAGGTACTGGTTTGGCTCTCTGGTGTAACTCCAGCTATAATGCCCATAACATGGAATGTGTTGTGGCCATCAATGGTTCTGATGTTATGGTCCAATAAGTGGGCGGGCGGTGTGTGTGCCACGATTGTGATGTCACGATTGTCATGTATCAGTGATGTCATCAGTGATGTCACTTGAGCAATTGTGATGTCATCAGTGATGTCACTCGAGCAATTGTGATGTCATCAGTGATGTAATAAATCCTTCTGTGGTGTTTTATGGCAGTTGGCATCCTTTATGTTGCATTACCGCCTGGCTGAGGCTTTATAAGTGGTTGGAGTATAAGTAGGGAGAAGAGCACAAGTGGTACAGAGTCCAGAGTAAGTGTTTATTGTTTATTTATGTTTGTTTATTGTTTATTTGCACAAAGAAAATGAATAACCGATAGTACAAGTATCTTAATAAGCTATTATTAAGCTATACCTATTATAGCTAACTAGTAAGTGCTCAATAAGCTAGCCTACTTTGAATGGTAACAGACAATGACTGTCATTGGTAACAGACAATAAATGGCGGTCAACTTACCCATAACCTTCGGATATGGAGACTTAGCCTACCTGTCCACTCGTCTGCATGTTTGAGCTACAACTTGCGCTGTGCCTTGCCGAAATCAAATTGCCTCCAATGCGAGACTCATGAATGACATGACATTGTAATGTATGGTTTGCGATGGCTGTCTGAGGGAACAAGATGTGCATGAAAACTCACCATTTTCCACTAACTATTAGAACATATTAGCCACACTTACATTTTTTATGTTTTGTTTTGTTATGTTACAGAATGTTTGGTAGAGCTTTTCCCTAGCCCCACCCCTTTCCTGACCACACCCCCTCCCACCTCCCACATACACTCCCCCCCGATACACCTGTCCATGCCCCCTACCCACCTCTCGAATCCAGACTCTCTACGACCTTCCTATCCCTAGCAACAGACTCTTTTCCCTAGCCCCGCCCCCTCCATTGAGCCGACCCGGATCAGATCCGCTCCAAAATGTAATGGGTTCTTCCTTGGCCCATGCTACACCCTTCCACCAAGTTTCATGAAAATCAGCCCAGTAGTTTTGCCGTAATCCTCCTGCTAACAGACAAACGGTCAGACAAACGGCACCGAAAACATCACCTCCTTTGTGGAGACAATGCAAATTTTGAGAATGTTCCACTACTGGGATTTTCTGGGATTTTCAGTATGTTAAATTGGAAGGTTTCAAGAGCTGAATACAACACAAATAATTTCTGTTGCAATTTGTTTAAAGGAGAACTTACCTCCAAAACACTTTTTTTCAGCTTTTAACCAATATATATGACTTTGGGGGTGATGTGTGAAGAATTCTGGTCAGAATTTCCACATTTGACACCAAACTGTTGCCATTTTACCATTTGTATCATTTTTCAGCAGCATACCTGGCATAAGCGCCCTGCCCTCTAAGTGTCGAACGCTGCTTTTTTTTCTTTTCTCAAATGAATGGGATATTTGGTACAACCTGACGTCAGGTTGTCCCCAAAGACTATGGGATTTCAAGATAGTTACTCCCCTACTCCCCCTGTACCCTTTCGGCTCCTCACAACTCCAAGCCTATTCCCATGATGTCACTTGACCTGTTAATTTATTACAATCGCCTGTTATTTTCCTACCAACTCCTATGTAACACAATACTATCAATAAACGCCACTATAATCATAAAAGGAAGGACATAGCAAGTAAATCATTCCCAACCTTTTTCATACTAAGGGGCCCTATGATGAGATTTGGTCTCATGTAAATCTTATTTTTTATTTTTTATAGCCTAGATATGATTTTGTCCAGAATTCCATATAATTAGGTTGAGAGACAACGAATGCTGGAATCCTCTCAAGGACGACTGGTGGTCTTCTGTGCCCCTTTTCGCTGGGGACACAGAGCTGCTGCACTGACTGCCCGGAGGGAGGGAGGGGTTTATTGTGTGTTTGCAGCAATCAGCTCCGAGAGCCCAGCATCAAAGTGAGAGCCTCACTTTCATCCTTCCGCAAACAAATCTTATCGCAGCGCACATGTAAAATATAACGCTATACTACGACGTGACAACGTGACAAAGCTTCTCTAAACAC
>NC_139628.1:60232546-60237546 GCF_964638095.1 Poromitra crassiceps | reverse complement strand
ATATATATATATATATATATATATATATATATATATATACGCTCATCACCATCGTTTAAGAGAAGACTTTAAAGATGAGGAATTTAGTTGCACACTCATGCCCACGATGCACTTTGCACACTCACAATGCATAGTCATAGCTATATTACCATGTCATATAATACGCCATACAGGGTACGGCATAGTCATTGCAATTATAATATAAATAATCAAACAGTGTACAGCTTTAGTCATAGAAATAATAGTATTATTTAATATACTTACAGTTTCCGGGAAACGAAAGATGTAACGGCGGTGGAAGTAAAGTTGTATATATTGTATTTTGCATATTTACGTATTGTATTGTTTTCTTGCTTCTTTCTAGCAATATGTTGATACTGCTGTTTTTGCTCTGCACCTTACCTACGGGAATGTGTGTAACTTTTTATTGTTTAATTAGTTGTTGCTGTCATTGATAGGGATGGGAATTGATAAGATTTTAGCGATTCCGATTCCATTTTCGATTCTGCTTATCGATCCGATTCCTTATCGATTCTCTTATCGATTCTCATTGGGCAAGGGAAAAAAAAGACTACAAACGGGTTTATTAACATTAATTTTCTTTTATATTATTATAATTATGAATTATTGTTCAGCTCTGAGATCAGATTGCTCTTTTCAATCCCATACCAAGCAGGGATCAGTGTCTGTTAAACTGGCTCTGTTTGGGGGTTTGTATTTTGCGAGCATCTTTGTCATCTCCCTATAGAAAATATATAGTGGGAATGAATGAAACAGAACTAGTGGTTAGAATGACAACATGCAACTTTGAAATTTTACTTTAGCTGGCATGTCAGACAAACTAGTCACTGCTCGGACGGTGACATTTGTTTACCCTCGCCTCGGTCATTTACTCTTCCCTGCCTGGGACTAGAGGTGCACAAGAAGTACTCGCTGCAGCCTCTGACCTAGAGCGACTACCAGCCGACAGGGTCTGGAGGAGTTTACTCTCCATTATAAACAGATGACGCACTAACGTTAGCCGCGCTGCTGTTAGCCGCGCTGCTAGCCACGTTATCGTCACTCCGTAGCACATCAAAAACGTGATATTCCTCCAAAATTATTGCATGCTGTGTGGACAAATGTTTCTGCATATTGCTAGTATTTCCCCCCTTTGACGAAATAGAGGTTTTGCAAGCATTGCAAGTGGCACTGTGGTCATCGTTTTGCTTCTGCCTAGACGCCATGGTGGCTGCGGTCTGTAAACAAACCAAGGCTGCGTTGCGTGCGTGTCGCAGCGTGTGACGTCATCGCGCATGGAATCGATAGTGGAATTGTTAAGGATTTTGGCTAACGATTCCAAGGAATTGATCCACTGGGACCCGGTTCTCAACAAGAACCGGTTCTCGATTCCCATCCCTAGTCATTGATGCTACTGCTGCTGTAACGCCAGAATTTCCCTACGGGGATGAATAAAGTACTCTATCTATCTATCTATCTAGTTGCAGTGGCGAGATTTCAACAAACAGAACAAACTGAAATAAGATAATAAAAGAATACAGATAATACAACATATTGAAGATTAAGACACACTGTTTTAGTCATGTATTTATGTTTGTGGTCATGTTATAGGCATATTATGCTGGTATATCTATAGTTCTGTCTGTCCAAAAAAGAAGAAAAAAAAAACCTGACTTGATTGTACCTATAGGGATACAAATATATTTTCACTGCACTTCAGCTCTCTGAGGGGTAGCAGACGTTCACAGAGGTCTGAGGTTTTATTGGAGAGACACTGTGCACACATGCATCATCTTTGCTCTTACATAACAGGCTACTGAAGCTAGGATGGGCTTGATCCTGAGTGTAAGTGTCTCCATCTTAGTGAGACTGACTCACTGCTGGATTTGGCTCGTGAGGCTTAAGTGCAGGAAACTTGGTGCAAACCGTGACTGTAATCGACTGTTAATAATGTGGATGTGTTTGCTTCAAGAGATATATAGATAGATAGATAGATGATAGATAGATGACAGATAGATGACAGATAGATGACAGATAGATAGATAGATGACAGATAGATAGATAGATGACAGATATATAGATATATGATATATGATAGATAGATAATAGATAGATAGATGATAGATAGATACATGATAGAGATGATAGATAGACAGATAATTGCCTGTTAATAATGTGGATAATGTGTTTGCTTCAAGAGATAGGGCTCATTTACTCTCAGAGGACTCCTGCATGGGCGTAGGTGAAGTTGTACTGGCTAGTCTTCCTGTATCTCCATTGTTGAAGCGGTTGGTGGCCTCATAACGGTCTGTTCCACATCCACCACTAGGAGGCCAAGCCCACTCTCTTAATCTACCATTATGCTATGGGAATTTCACAGGAACGCCATTCAAAGTTAAATGATCGTCCCATTTAGAGTAAAATGGAAGATGAACAAAAGAAGACTGATTTGGGACGTGATTGACAGGTCGCCTGTCCAGTGGTCGTGCAGCTCGCCGATCGCGAACCAATTAGCAGGAAGCACGAATTTGCAATAGCTGCCTGCGACGAGTGACTTATAGACGAGTGACTTATAGACGAGGGACTTATAGACGAGGGACTTATAGACGAGGGACTTATAGACGAGGGACTTATAGACGAGGGACTTATAGACGAGGGACTTATAGACGAGGGACTTATAGACGAGGGACTTATAGACGAGGGACTTATAGACGAGTGACTTATAGACGAGTGACTTATAGACGAGTGACTTATAGACGAGTGACTTATAGACGAGTGACTTATAGACGAGTGACTTATAGACGAGTGACTATAGAGCTAAAAAACAACAACACAAAAAACAGGCGATGGTCAAAATGCCAAACTCGAGGCTTCAAAACGGGAGTTCACTAACCCCCCACCCCCCCCCCCCCCCCCCCGCCCGCTGGTCAGCTTTCACATTACAACATTTCTCCCGCGCTCGGAAACGGAACAGAGTACACGCGTCATCAACTATGCCTGGAGGTTATCCTCGCCCGTGTGTTGTCTATGTAGTTCGGAACGTTTGGCTTTCACACTCGCAAGTGTTCCGTGCCCTGGGCACGCCAAAGCGCTCCCCAGACCACCTTTTCAAGTGGATCCCCGTCACGGTTCCCCGTTGCGCCCGGGCGCGGCGCGGAACAGAACGGAACGCAACGTTTAACACTCATCAAATGTTCCGAAACTCGGGTCAATTTGGGGACAAGTGTACCGGGGCACCAGTAAGAGAGCACCCTAAGTTGCACATCTAAAAGTAGGCTATTTGAGTGACAGGTGCATAGTACTAGAACAGAAACCAAAAAGGTAGATACCGACAAACAAATATAATCCCGCACGCTGTCTACACTTGCATGAAGCTCATGTGTGGGATTATTCCTTCTCTGCTTCCTGCGTTTGAGAAGCAGCCCGCCCACATCACCCGTCAGCTGACTGGGAAGTGTCGCCCGTCAGCCCCGCCCACATCACCCGTCAGCTGACTGGGAAGTGTCGCGCGTCGGACCCTCCCACGCGGCACGTGAACGCAGCGCGCTACACAGACACCTGATCTCCCATCATGGCTGCCCCACTTCTGACTGAACCTGAGACCTTCAGCATCCCACGCTTCTGCCCTGCAGCCATGCCAGGCCCAGCTGATGAGGCAGTTAAGTGCAGGATATAACATTTAATTTAATTTCAACCCAGAGACCTTCTACCCTCTGTGGACAAACACTCCTGCAAACACACACACACGCACACACAGTGTAACACACACACACACACACAGTGTCACACACACACACACGCACGCGCACGCGCACGCACACACACACACACACACACACACACACACACACACACACACACACACACACACACACACACACACTAGAGACTCCTGCTGGTGTCTATCCATGCAGATAGACTGTTGTCAGATTGTGAACTAAGTGGTTGGTGGCAGGTTTAGTAACACAGACAAATAGATTTGTTTACATCACATTTATATTTACTCCTCATTGTTAAGAATAGAATAGAACGGAACAGAACAGAATAATTTCCCCCGTTTTCTCGCCAATTGCACTTGGTCAATTTCCCCTGCTGTCCCGGTCGTTGCTCCAGCCCCTCTGCTGATCTGGGGAGAGATGTACAACATGCTACCTCTGATACATGTGATCTGGGGAGAGATGTACAACATGCTTCCTCTGATACATGTGATCTGGGGAGAGATGTACAACATGCTTCCTCTGATACATGTGCAACATGCTTCCTCTGATACATGTGCAACATGTTTCCTCTGATACATGTGCAACATGCTTCCTCTGATACATGTGATCTGGGGAGAGATGTACAACATGCTTCCTCTGATACATGTGCAACATGCTTCCTCTGATACATGTGCAACATGCTTCCTCTGATACATGTGCAACATGCTTCCTCTGATACATGTGATCTGGGGAGAGTTGTACAACATGCTTCCTCTGATACATGTGCAACATGCTTCCTCTGATACATGTGCAACATGCTTCCTCTGATACATGTGCAACATGCTTCCTCTGATACATGTGATCTGGGGAGAGTTGTACAACATGCTTCCTCTGATACATGTGCAACATGCTTCCTCTGATACATGTGCAACATGCTTCCTCTGATACATGTGCAACATGCTTCCTCTGATACATGTGATCTGGGGAGAGTTGTACAACATGCTTCCTCTGATACATGTGCAACATGTTTCCTCTGATACATGTGCAACATGCTTCCTCTGATACATGTGCAACATGTTTCCTCTGATACATGTGCAACATGCTTCCTCTGATACATGTGATCTGGGGAGAGATGTACAACATGCTTCCTCTGATACATGTGCAACATGCTTCCTGTGATACATGTGCAACATGCTTCCTCTGATACATGTACAACATGCCTCCTCTGATACATGTGCAACATGCTTCCTCTGATACATGTGATCTGGGGAGAGTTGTACAACATGCTTCCTGTGATACATG
>NC_139628.1:60220046-60227546 GCF_964638095.1 Poromitra crassiceps | reverse complement strand
GGGTGGCTTCGTCAACCACTCTCCTCTCTCCTTCAGGTGCCATGGCACGAGTCCGATACCTCACGAGTCCGACACCTCACGAGTCCGAAAAAAGAGGCTAACTTCCCCAGACCCTAACCCAAAACCTAACCTCTCCCACCCCCACGCCTAAACCTAACATCCCCCAGACCCTAACCCAAAACCTAACCTCTCCCACCCCCACGCCTAAACCTAACCTCCCCCAGACCCTAACCCAAAACCATGAGGTGTCGGACTCGTGAGGTATCGGACTCGTGAGGTATCGGACTAGGGGGCAGTCCCCCGCAGCGGTGATCCTCTTCATCCCGCAGCAGTCCAGCGTTTTGGAACCCGTTGGTAATTGTGGATGTTTTCACACTCCTATAATATTCCGTGATCTTCCTTTGTGTGAATTCGCCGAAGTTTTGTGATTTTCTCCTGGTAGTCGGGAGGGAGTTGTTCAGTAGTTCTCCCCCGGACGGACAGTCCCTTTTGCCCAGGTTACGCGCGGCTGCTCTGTTTGATCGGCGGCTGCTCTCTTTTAATGCGAGATTGACTGCTTCAACTTGAAAGCTGCCTCGTGTGAATTTCTGCGTACCTTCCCCATGGTAAGTGAGAGTGTTGCTTCTACTGCTCGTCTTGTTGTGAATATTCCTTGATCTTCCTTTGTGTGAATTCGCTGAAGTTTGTGATTTTCTCCTGGTAGTCGGGGGAGGGAGTTGTTGCCCGAGTGGCCGTTTGCTTACCGTAATTACCATATGTAAGTGGTCACGCACAGAGGGGATTGTCGGGAAGAGATGGCTGTTTGAGGAAGCTCCCATTTACCGTATTACAACATTTCAACAAAACAACATAACACAACACCACCGTTGTTTATTTTTACAGTGCACACAGTGTCCGCGGTGTGGTGAAAAGAGGGCAAGAGAGGAAATTAAAACAGAAGTGGATTTATAGTTAGAAAGAGTGCTAAAAAAGAGAGATTTTTTTTTTTTTTTTTTTTTTTTTTCTGAAAAAATCCATAGATAAGACGCACCGTTATATAAGCCGCAGGGGCCAAAAAACGGGAAAAAAGCCGCGGCTTATAGTCCGGAATTTACGGTAGATTAACGTCTATAAGTCCTTTAGATCCTAATATCCCATTCAAACCTATAGCCATTTAGAGCCCATTACATCTGATAGTTCTGCCTCTAAATGAGAGTTGATAGAATGTTAGAGAGCATACAGTCTTCCTCTAATGTGGGTTAGATAGAGCCTATAGTCCATCAGAACCCACTAGACTCTAGTGCAGTGGTTCCCAACCTTTTTACACCGAGTACCACCTGAGAAAGTAGTTGGCTCTCCAAGTACCACCATATACCATAGGTTAGCGCTGCTAACGCTAATTACGTTAGCTCTGGGAGGCGTTGTGTCTGCTGTTGTGCAACCTGCAGCAGCTGCACTTGTGCTGGGTTGACTGCTGTCTTCACCTCCTTGTGCTTCATCGTTGCTGCTCTCCTCTACTACAGCTCTTTTACGATTCCCTCCCGTTTTGATCCACTTTAGCATCCCTCCTCGTCTTTGTTCACCACTTGTGTAACCATGCGGGGCGGGCAGGTAATTGTGCATGCGCAACAGGTATAGTGTCCGTCAGAAACAAATATTTGTTTCTAAATCTCAAGACAACAAAATAAACCTCAATTTCAATGATCACAAGTTTATTTTCATTCATAGTATTATTTTGATAGATAAACATGTTTTACAATTGATTTTAAAGTTGGGTTTATTTAATAATTTAAACATTGGGATTCCAGGGATCAAGTACCACCAGCGGGGGGGGCGCAAGTACCACCTACCTTGAGAAACACTGCCAATAATATTAATTATTATTATTATTATTTCACTTTCACATGTTTGAAAACTACTACTAATGACCACCATGGATTTTGCACAAAAATTATTATTATTATTATTCTTTTTATTTTTTATTTTCACAGAGCCTTCCAAGTACCACCAGCAGGGGGCGCAAGTACCACCTACGATATGAAGCGCCTCTGACAACAGCACACGACCCCCCAAAACCTTTTGATATGAAGCGTCTCTGACAACAGTAGACGGACCCCCAAAACCTTTTGATATGAAGCGTCTCTGACAACAGCAGACGACCCCCCAAAACCTTTTGATATGAAGCGTCTCTGACAACAGTAGACGACCCCCCAAAACCTTTTGATATGAAGCGTCTCTGACAACAGCACACAGCCCCCCAAAACCTTTTGATATGAAGCGTCTCTGACAACAGTAGACGACCCCCCAAAACCTTTTGATATGAAGCGTCTCTGACAACAGTAGACGACCCCCCAAAACCTTTTGATATGAAGCGTCTCTGACAACAGCACACGGCCCCCCAAAACCTTTTGATATGAAGCGTCTCTGACAACAGTAGACGACCCCCCAAAACCTTTTGATATGAAGCGTCTCTGACAACAGCACACGGCCCCCCAAAACCTTTTGATATGAAGCGTCTCTGACAACAGTAGACGACCCCCCAAAACCTTTTGATATGAAGCGTCTCTGACAACAGCACACGGCCCCCCAAAACCTTTTGATATGAAGCGTCTCTGACAACAGCACACGACCCCCCAAAACCTTTTGATATGAAGCGTCTCTGACAACAGCAGACGACCCCCCAAAACCTTTTGATATGAAGCGTCTCTGACAACAGTAGACGACCCCCCAAAACCTTTTGATATGAAGCGTCTCTGACAACAGCACACAGCCCCCCAAAACCTTTTGATATGAAGCGTCTCTGACAACAGTAGACGACCCCCCAAAACCTTTTGATATGAAGCGTCTCTGACAACAGCACACGGCCCCCCAAAACCTTTTGATATGAAGCGTCTCTGACAACAGTAGACGACCCCCCAAAACCTTTTGATATGAAGCGTCTCTGACAACAGCACACGGCCCCCCAAAACCTTTTGATATGAAGTGTCTCTGACAACAGCACACGGCCCCCCAAAACCTTTTGATATGAAGCGTCTCTGACAACAGCACACAACCCCCCAAAACCTTTTGATATGAAGCGTCTCTGACAACAGCAGACGACCCCCCAAAACCTTTTGATATGAAGCGTCTCTGACAACAGTAGACGACCCCCCAAAACCTTTTGATATGAAGCGTCTCTGACAACAGCAGACGACCCCCCAAAACCTTTTGATATGAAGCGTCTCTGACAACAGTAGACGGACCCCCAAAACCTTTTGATATGAAGCGTCTCTGACAACAGTAGACGGACCCCCCAAAACCTTTTGATATGAAGCGTCTCTGACAACAGTAGACGACCCCCCCAAAACCTTTTGATATGAAGCGTCTCTGACAACAGCACACGGCCCCCCAAAACCTTTTGATATGAAGCGTCTCTGACAACAGTAGACGGACCCCCCAAAACCTTTTGATATGAAGCGTCTCTGACAACAGTAGACGACCCCCCAAAACCTTTTGATATGAAGCGTCTCTGACAACAGCACACGGCCCCCCAAAACCTTTTGATATGAAGCGTCTCTGACAACAGCACACGACCCCCCAAAACCTTTTGATATGAAGCGTCTCTGACAACAGTAGACGGCCCCCCAAAACCTTTTGATATGAAGCGTCTCTGACAACAGCACACGGCCCCCCAAAACCTTTTGATATGAAGCGTCTCTGACAACAGCACACGGCCCCCCAAAACCTTTTGATATGAAGCGTCTCTGACAACAGCACACGGCCCCCCAAAACCTTTTGATATGAAGCGTCTCTGACAACAGTAGACGACCCCCCAAAACCTTTTGATATGAAGCGTCTCTGACAACAGTAGACGACCCCCCAAAACCTTTTGATATGAAGCGTCTCTGACAACAGTAGACGACCCCCCAAAACCTTTTGATATGAAGCGTCTCTGACAACAGCAGACGACCCCCCAAAACCTTTTGATATGAAGCGTCTCTGACAACAGTAGACGACCCCCCAAAACCTTTTGATATGAAGCGTCTCTGACAACAGTAGACGACCCCCCAAAACCTTTTGATATGAAGCGTCTCTGACAACAGCACACGACCCCCCAAAACCTTTTGATATGAAGCGTCTCTGACAACAGTAGACGACCCCCCAAAACCTTTTGATATGAAGTGTCTCTGACAACAGTAGACGGACCCCCAAAACCTTTTGATATGAAGCGTCTCTGACAACAGCACACGGCCCCCCAAAACCACATAGAAGTGATTCAATATTGACTTAATTTGTTCCTTTGGCGGCGAGGCGAGGCGAGGCGAGGCAAGCAGAGGAGCCCAGCTGGGAACAGGCACCGAAAATGTGACAGGAGCGCGAGGAAAAGTGCTCGGAGAGGAGAAGTGTATTCCCCCAAGGGAAACCTTGTTGTAGATGAAGTGCATCGTACTGTGTAAGTGTGTGTGAGGTAGAGAGAGACAGAGAGAGAGAGAGAGAGAGAGAGAGAGGGGGCGCGGTGTTCTGGCAGATGTGTGTGTGTGTGTGTGTGTTTCTTTGTGTGTGTGTGCGTACGTGTGCATGTGCAAGTGCGGACTCCATTGATGCTGTCTGAATAGGCCATGTATGTTACATGTATGTTACAATCCCCTTCACTGAGCAGTCTGCTATCACGCTCTCTCTACAATGCACGTCTCTTTCTCTGTGTCTCTCTCTCTCTCTCTCTCTCCCTCTCTCTGTCTCTCTCTCTCCCTCTCTCCCTCTCTCTCTCTCCCTCTCTCTGTCTCTCTCTCTCCCTCTCTCTCTCTATCACCTTCAGCGGCTCCCCAGGGCAGCCTCTTAAATGCTGCAATCTGTCTCTGTCTCCCATCCCTCCCGCACCCCCTCCCCCGCCTCCCCTCTCTCTGAGGCTCGGCTCCTACCCCCCCCTCGCTCTCTCTGAGGCTCCGCCCTCATGACTCACAGTGTTAACTACTCCATGTAAAAGAGGGAAGTCCCTAACAAGGGGCAGAGAGCAGATAGAGAGAGAGAGCGAGCGAGCGAGCGGGGGGGGGGAGGGCTCAGGGGGGAGGGGTTAATGGCAGCGAGTGCAGCCATTTGTCATTCAGAGGGAGGAAGAGGAGGAGAGAGGGCGGGACAAGAGGGATGGATGGAGGAGGAAGAGGAGGAGAGAGGGCGGGACAAGAGGGATGGATGGAGGAGGAAGAGGAGGAGAGAGGGCGGGACAAGAGGGATGGATGGATGATAGGGTTGAGATATGAGGATATCGGGGGGGTCGGAGGTCAGTTCAGTTTCCGTTCAGTCAGGAAGTTTCTTCTTCCCGTCTCACAGCAGTTCGTGTTGGTAGTCACTTTCTTTAATACATTTAATCATGTAGAGTATATGGAGTCTTGAGATTTAGATTTGGTAGACGTGAAAGTGAACTGATCTCAACTTTGATATGAAAACTATTGGAAAAGAGATCGCGAGAAACATTAACATTAAATTATCCTTTATTTATCCCCATGGGGAAATTCATCCTCTGTATTTGACCCATCCTCTACTAGGAACCTTCCTAGAAGCAGCTGCAGAGCAGGGCCCGGGGACCAACTCCAGTTCTTGTGCCAGTACCTTGGTCAGGAACACTGACATGAGTATTAACCCTAACATACATGTCTTTGGTGGTGGGAGGAAACCCACATGAACACGGGGAGAACATGCAAACTCCACACAGAAAGGACCTGGGATGGCCGGGATTTGAACCCGGGACCTTCTTGCTGTGAGGCAACAGTGCTAACGACTGAGCCACCAAAGCATGAGCAAGGATGGTGAGGATCGAGGAGAGGGCTGTGAAGGAGATGATAGTGGGGATGGAGAGCAAAGTAAAGTCTAAGCTACTGGGGCACACCATGCTATTTCCAGCAGTAAAACCAATCTAAATGTGTAGTTTGATGTGACATTGTGCTCTGATAATAGTAGGAAGGAGTAACTCTGTGGTGTAATTATGCATAAACACAATGTTTGTATCTATAAACACAATGTTTGTATCTATAAACACTATGGCCTCTATCTTCCGACAGGCGCTATCCCTAAATAGCGCTTTGTGCACTGTTTGCGCGTGCCTTAAGGCACGGAAGATAGCGTTCCGCCTTGCGCCGTCCGCCAGGTGTTCTGCCGAGTTTTGCTCCCCCGCCTAGCAGCAACAAAAAAAACATCCCCACCTCACGGGAGCATACTTGTAATGATTTATACAGAAATGTAACTGTTTAAAAGTGATATAATTGTCAGGTAGACGTGACCTCCCTGATTTCTAAGTTAAAACAGCCCCGAAATATGTTGGGGATGCAATTCTCGGCAGGCATGCGGAAACATTCATGGCACCTGTAGCAAGCGCAATTTAGAGCCGCGCCAATTCTGCCAAAAAACCATCTGCGCCCCCAAATGCCTGCGCAAACGGGATTTGGGCGGTCTTAACTACCAGAATTATTCACAGGCGTGGCCAGGCAATGCTGGGCATTACATCAAACAAAACCAATCAGATTCCCATCTCGCAATGGTTGTTTGTGCGAGGCATGCAATATGCTGTAATTCTCTCCATGCGTAATAGAGTGTACTCACTCGTGCGAGGACAGAGGGAGCTTATTGACAGATCGTCTGTGGTGCCAATGACCCTTCGGGTTATGAAGGTAAATAACCTATGTCCATTGTCCCACAAGTGTTCTCAATTCATTTCCCTCTTTGCGATGTGATAAAAGTTTCTCAGTGAGTTATAGTTGATTGCCTCGCTGAATTATATGCTAATACCCAATTTTAGCAGCATAATGTCTTGGCGTGGCAAGGCTGTGCGTAATGACATATATATAAATATATAATATATATATATATATATAATATATATAATATAGCTCCTCGTGTTGCACATTTTATTCTGAAGATTCTCAGCGGAAGTGTGTTGCCTTGCTGTTGCAGGCTTGACGGTGGTTGAGCTACACACACGTCCAGGGTGATTGTGTTTGGTTTAAAGAAATACAAACAGAATGGCAGAATGCCAGGCAGGGTGAGCAGAATGATAATGGGTTGAGGCAGACCTTTCTCCAGCGCGCTAAAGGATACTATGATACTAAAACACAGTGCAGAGATAGGTCTGACTATGAGACTAAAACACAGTGCAGAGATAGGTCTGACTATGAGACTAAAACAGTGCAGAGATAGGTCTGACTATGATACTAAAACACAGTGCAGAGATAGGTCTGACTATGAGGCTAAAACACAGTGCAGAGATAGGTCTGACTATGAGACTAAAACAGTGCAGAGATAGGTCTGACTATGAGACTAAAACACAGTGCAGAGATAGGTCTGACTATGAGACTAAAACACAGTGCAGAGATAGGTCTGACTATGAGACTAAAACACAGTGCAGAGATAGGTCTGACTATGAGACTAAAACACAGTGCAGAGATAGGTCTGACTATGAGACTAAAACACAGTGCAGAGATAGGTCTGACTATGATACTAAAACACAGTGCAGAGATAGGTCTGACTATGAGACTAAAACACAGTACAGAG
>NC_139628.1:60182546-60212546 GCF_964638095.1 Poromitra crassiceps | reverse complement strand
ACAGAGATGCGGCCGAGTCCCGCTCGGCTGGAGTCCAGTCAGAGCGGCTCGCTTCACCTCACTGGCCCCCCTCTCTCTGCTCTCTCTCCCCGGGAAGCGGTGCTCCAGCAACCCGCCACCGCGCACAGCCGGCGAGGTGAACGCGAGCATTGTGTCCAGTATGATAACCATTCCCCGACCTGCTTTTCCATTCCACATCAGCGCTGCTGCCTCAGCCTGTCAAGTCATGTTGTAACGTGACGTGGATACAGGAGAGACTATTTGTTTCGTATTGCAAATAGAACGACATGAGAACGACGGACATAATAATAAAAATGCATCGGACTCACAAGTGTGCAACGTTTTCTGTGCGTGGCGATATTTTTTCGGATGGCAGATAAAAATACGCATACCAAACTTCGGACTGTGTGTAAACTCCGCCTGATATTCAGACTGAAGATCGTTACTGTAACTCATAAACTCATTTCCCCTCTACTCAAGAGGACTGGTCTGGAGCCAGTCTATAAACTCCTTGTCCATGGATCATTTTGATGTTCTGTTGCACCTGTTTTCTTTTGGAAAAGTAAATGCATGATAGCTGTGGGATATAGGCTATTGGATTTAATTTAATTTTTGTATTCATTGTATTTGCACAAAAAAGCTCTGTCCAGTAGCCTAACCTGGAACACTTTTATTTTGAGATGTGTTTGAGTGAGAAGGTCCTACTTCATGCAAATGATAAGAATTGTTTATTTGTTTATTTGGATCCCCATTAGATGTAAGAATTGTTCTATGAATCTTAATTTTTAAACAAAGTTACAAAAACGTTTGTGTAAGCTGTCAATTGTTGTTTTTAGAAAAAAAAATCGGAATCGGCAAATCAGACTATTCAAAAATCGGAAATCGGAATCGGCCAAGAAAATGGCAATCGGTGCATCCCTAATAGTAACATAATGCAATGTACTGTACATGTGACTCAAAGTGTTACTCTTCCTTCTCTTCACAGCTGGCATCCACTAACTCTGCTAACAGCAGCCAGACGCCTGCATCTGACAACAAAGGTAAGTCTGGCTCTTTTGAACGAATTGTGTCATACACACATCTTCTTATAGTCCATGGGCCAGAGCTCAAAATCTCACTTGTCGGTACCACTCAAGGTGGCAAACCTTGCTTATGATTTTTGATAACATACATGTCTGTAGATGATATTTTGGTATGATAGCCATTCCTGAGTGGTAGCTGTGACACAGTTACCAGCTTGTGAAGTTAACCACCCCTAAAGTAAATTGCATTTTAGACGCTGGTGCATATCCTGGGTTAGGCACATGTTCAGGAGATTTTTCAATATTTTGTACTATTGTTTTTGGTCCTATTTTAAAGGGGACCTTCTTAGATTTCATTTAAGGCCAGGTGTGATTTTTTCTGACACATATAGAGGTGACTTGAGCTCTTCAAAAGATCAATGACACATTTTTCCACAATGTCTGCCTGAATTGTATCATTTATTTTAGCTCTGTGGCATCAAGGAACATGAGAAACACGAAACACAAAAACTGGAATGCTCACAGCACTTGGAGGGGCATGATTGGGATGGCTTCCCTCATCTGAACCTGAGTGTTCTGTTATTGGACTTCTGTGCTTTAGACATGGATTGGCCATAACAAACACCATAGTCAAGCATAAGGATGCTCATAGGTCTATGGTACCAGAGTATCTTATTGATTGATTGATTGATTGATTGATTGATTGATTTTATGGATATACTGTAGCAGACAAAATCCAAGGGATAGACATCTAAAAGTGTGAACACTTATTTCCAACATGGTCCCTGGTCTTATAAAAACAGGACATACGGTAACACATAACATCAAATAAACCAAATAGAACAATCAACAAAAACACACAAGTTCAATAACCATGACAACGGAAGGCTCGCACATTACTCTAGTTTACTCAGCAATCATTTTTTCAGGTTTTTAAAACCATTTAGAGAATTTGCAGATTTAATTCTGTTAGGGATCTTGTTCCACTCCTCTCCACCGGTATAGAGGAATGTACTTCTCCCAACATCTTAAGCCCAGGTGGATTATGACATGATGGGCCCCTGGGCATGGTCACATAAAGAGCCCCCCCCTCACAGCACACATACCGGTATGCAGTATCCAGAATAACTAAGACACATTCACCTGACTCTCAACAGGATTTACAGCACAGCCACCTGAACACTCAAAAGCCCACAGCACAATAACAAGAAATACATTCACCTGGATCTCAATACAGGGTCCAAAATTAACTTTTTTGTCCACCAGTCAAATGGCTAGTGAATGTAAACATTTGACCAGCCGCTCAATAGATAGATAGACCATTGTGGTCTTTTTGGATGGTGAGTGAAGCAAATCTACCAGCCACTTGCATATTTTACCAGCTGGTGGCTGGTGCTGATTTTGGACGCTGTCTTAATAACACAGGATTTACAGCAATTAAAGTCAAAAGCACAATAACCCTCTAATTGCCCATAAACGTATGGAACATTTTGTCAAAATAAGGGATCGTTTTGTCCTGGGCAAGACGTGGTGGGTTTCATTTCAGAGCTCCGGTCTGTCGGATTTAACATCAAACGTGTCTGTTGTTGACCTACTTGAGGTGTAATTACACCTGCAAGCAAAATGTGTTTATTGTTTATAATTTATTTCACTCTGATCAAATTGTTGAATTCAACAGCTATTTTACCAATGCTGGCATTGCGTGTGGTTACTATGGCTGAACAAACTAACTAACATGCAACTCACACCATAAGAGACTATCAACCCTTCTGAAACTGCTGATCTCACAACAGTCTCAAGAATTGACACAGAATGGTGCAAAAACAACAACTGTGGTCAGCAGAAAAGTATCTCAGAATGCAACACGTCAAACCTTAAGGCGGATGTCACTTTGGTAGTCGGTTAACACCGAGCTGAAAGCTGATACCTACCCAGTATTAGTCTGGCGTTCCAGTAAAGTGCTCAGTGAGTGTAGCTATAATGCCAGGTCAGCTGTTTTCCTTGCACATTCATTGCAGTGGACTCCATTGTGTATTTATTTCAAATATGTTTTATTTGAGCACGGCAATATACATTATATACTATATGTACATACAGTATATTCTATTCCACTTGTACAGATATAGGTTCTACCATGAAATGCTCTTTTTTTTTAATTTGAACATGTACACATACATACAGATACAAAACATTAAAGAAAAAGAAAGAAAATAAAGAGAAAAGAAAAGAAAAAGCTCTCCATTAACTTAGTTTCTCAGTTCTATTCCTGACTCTCCCCTAACCCCACCCTATTCTATTGTCAAAAGGTCATTTTGTTGATATTGAGAGAAAAGTGCCAATTTTATTTTGCAAGTGCAAGATACTGAATTAGAGGCGACCACACCTTATCAAAATATGGAAGTTTGTCCATAAGAGTGTACCTTATTCTTTCTAAGTGGAGTGTGTTCGTAAGGTCGTTAAGCCACATCTTTGTGGTAGGGGCTTCCTTTTTTTTCCAGTGCATGAAAAGCAACCTCCTTGCAGTGATGAGACTATAGGATAGGAAGCATTGCTGGGTGTCAATTTCATAGTATCATCAGACACTCCTAGAATAACAATAAATGGGCCTGATTCTAACTGGATTTGTAGTATTTCAGATAATGATTTGAAAACCTTGACCCAATAAGCCTGAACTTTGGGACAATCAACAAAACTATGTAGCAGTGTATCGTCTGCTGAGAGGCATCTGTCACATGTCGGGGATATCTCAGGATATATTTGATGTAATCTCTCCTTGGAGTAATGAAGACGGTGCAAAATTTTAAATTGAATTAAACGGTGTCTTTCATTATTAGAGCATTGATGGATGTGCTCCAAACCTCCCTCCCATAGTCTGTCCCAGATCTCAGTGCCCATTTCCTCCTCACACTTTGGTTTTATTTGAGTGGAATCAACTGGGTTAAGAGACTGTAAAGTGTCATATATGTACGATAGAGCTTTTACTGAGCATGACGGAGCATCGAGAATAGAGCCTCTAAAGGTCTCAAAGTTTTGTATGTGTTTCCTTACATAGTCTCTTATTTGCAGATATCTACGGAGGTTGTTTCCTGGTAATTTATATTTACTCTGTATTTGTGCAAGGGAGGCAAATGTGTCTCCAATGTACAAGTCTCCTATTGTGTGAATGCCTGCCCCCTTCCAGAGTTTAAAAGTGTCATCTAGATTAGATGGTGGAAAAGTAGGGTTTCCAACAATAGGTGGAGCATAAGATATGGGAGTTAGATTGAAGTGTGATTTAATTTGTTTCCAAATGCGCAGAGTATATGAATCACTACATTGCTATTATATAAAGACTTTTCAATAGTGGAGGGTCTCCATTGTACGTGTTGCATTCTGAGATCCATTGACCTTTTGACAATAGAATAGGGTGGGGAGAGTCAGGAATAGAACTGAGAAACTAAGTTAATGGAGAGCTTTTTCTTTCTATCTCTTTCTATCTCCGGAACGCTGGGGCTAGCGTTAGGGTTGGGCCTCCTGGGGGGCGTATCCAAAAACCAACAGCACCATCGTGCTCAGCGACCAGAAACAGGCCTAGTAGGATGTGTTTGGTGACGAAAACACCTTAGTAAATTTTCGCTCACAATGGGGACTCAGAATAGGGTTAGGGTTAGGGTTAGGTTTAGGGTAACCCTAACCCTAACCCTAACCCTACATATTACATTTTTCATTTTGTAAAAAAAAATATTTACTACTGGACTGACTGGCTATATTAGTTGTTTAGCTGCTGCCGCTGGTGGTGGTGGTGGAGGGGGGTGTTCAACCACTTTTGTGAGGCACTGTATGCATGTCACATTCTGATTAGGGGCTGAGCCCCCCTAACATTAGAAAATAACATTTGAATCTATAGTAGTATTTCATGGGAATATTAACACAATTACACTCATCTATTATTGACCTAATATTAATTAGGATATGAATACATTATTAAAAATGATGGGATCATGCTTATGTCAGCATGCATTTTCAGTTAACTTCTGAGCTGTTCTTGTTCTTGTTGAGTGCAAAGTGGGGATTTTCTAGGTGTGAAAAGGGCCGAGGTGTTTAGGCTCTTTTGGCAGCAGAGATAGGCAAGTTTCCTCTTGAAGCAAACAGCAGTTGTTGTTAGCAGCAGTTGCCTTAAATGAAAGCTAAGAAGGTCCCATTTAAAATAGGACCAAAAACAATAGTACCAAACATTGAAAAATGCCCTGAGGGGCGTAGTGGAGGGTAAACGCGAGTAAACGCAGTTTCCCCACCTTTTGAAATGAGGCAGATAGTTTACTCACCTATTTTCAGATCACCTATACAGTATAAATCAATGAGGGAAAACAAGGTGGGTAAACTACTCACCTTGGATAGCTTACCCACCTCTGTATTTACCACTACACCCAGGGCCGTAGCCAGGGGGGGGGGGAGTGTGGACGATTCCAAGGGCCCTTGACTGACAGGGGCCCCAAATGGCCAAAATGTTGCGGCATCCGTGGGCCCGATGTGATATCCTTTCATGGGCCCCAAAATCCCTGGCTACGGCCCTGACTACACCCCTGACCATGTGTCTAACCCAGGATATGCAGCAGCGTCTAAATGCAATTTACTTTAGGGGTGGTTAACTTCACAAGCTGGTAACTGTGTCACAGCTACCACTCAGGAATGGCTATCATACCAAAATATCATCTACAGACATGTGTCTTATCAAAAACTATAAGCAAGTTTTGCCACCTTGAGTGGTACCGGAATCTGGTCTGGCCCATGGACTATTAGTGCTGCGGTAGAGTCAGAGAAATCTGCGAAGATCAATCCTAGAAGCAAACGTTGTAATAAATGAAGTGATTTTAGAGCAGGTTGAAGGAGGCAAAGCTTCAATCTACCGTTCGATTTTCATTGGGTCACGACTGAAAGAACAAGATGGCGGATACAATCGGCCGAAATGGGTTTTCTCAGGAAGGTGGCTGGTATCTGTCTTAGGGACAAGCTGAGAAGCTCAGTCATCTGTGAGGGACTCGGAGTAGAGCTGCTGCTCCTTTGCGTAGAAAGGAGCCATTTGAGGTGGTTCAGGCATCTGGTAAGGATGCCACCTGGTCGCCTCCCTATGGAGGTGTTCCAGGCACGTCCAGCTGGGAGGAGACCACAGGGCAGACCGAGGGCTTAGTGGAGAAGGTGGAGAGGTTATATCTCCACGCTGGCCTGGGAACACCTCAGGATCCCCCAGTCACTGCTGGTTAATGTGGCCAGGGAAAGGTACGTTTAGGGTCCCCAGCTGGAACTGCTGCCTCCATGACCCCATCCCAGGTAAGCGGCTGAATATGGATGGATGGATGGAGCACAGGTTGTACGCTTCATTTTTGCAGTTTTGGGGCCACTCTCAGCAGAGGGAGGGGCCACTCTCAGCAGAGGGAGGGGCCACTCTCAGCAGAGGGAGGGGCCACTCTCAGCAGAGGGAGGGGCCACTCTCAGCAGAGGGAGGGAACACTCTCAGCAGAGGGAGGGGCCACTCTCAGCAGAGGGAGGGGCCACTCTCAGCAGAGGGAGGGGCAACGCACTGTTTGGGAAGCGCTGTGACCATCAGGCCTTTTTGATGAAACAAACAAGTCAAAGTAGATGCATCATCTGTGATGCTAACACATCTGTGATGCTAACACATCTGTGATGCTAACACATCTGTGATGCTAACACATGGAACATATGGAAACTTCTCCCAATGGTCCGAAAAAGTAGCTGGATGTCTCGCTAGTTGCTTTGGAGAAACAGAGCCGTCACGCGGGTCTGATCAAGTTGCTAAATCTATACAGGAGTGACAGAGTTGCCGTGGTGGGACTGAGCAGTGCTTGGAGAGGCCTGTGTCTGTGTGTAACCTATATCTCTTCCCTGACCTGTTTCTTTTACCGTCTTTCTTTGTGACTGGACATATACAGACTGGACATATACAGACTGGACATATACAGAGACATATAAAGACTGGACATATACAGACTGGACATATACAGAGACATATACAGACTGGACATATACAGACTGGACATATACAGAGACATATACAGACTGGAAATATACAGACTGGACATATACAGAGACATATACAGACTGGACATATACAGACTGGACATATACAGAGACATATACACACTGGAAATATACAGACTGGACATATACAGAGACATATACAGACTGGACATATACAGACTGGACATATACAGAGACATATACACACTGGAAATATACAGACTGGACATATACAGAGACATATACAGACTGGACATATGTGACACCAGCGGGCGGAAGGTACCGTAATTCGGCCGTGGCAGTTCTGTGCAGCAGAGCGTCAAAGTATTTTCTTGAAAAAATGTGGTTTTGCTTTTTTTCCAATAGTACAAAATATATTATTTGAACTATCCCTTCCACATAAAATTGAGTCGTTTTAGAATCAGTAAATAGGTATATTTAGCGATTTAAAAAATCAAGATTTCAGGCTTGAGTCGCCTAGCTGAGGCGACTCAAGCTCATTTGCATGCGGCGTTTCACTGGCTATAATGTCTCTATTGTTCCGAGTTTCGGCCAATGAGTCACATCAATAGAATTCAGCGTGTTACATGGGGCGGGGTGCAAAGCTCTGTTTACAACAACCCAAGCAGGCGAAACATGGCCGCCAGACAGTGTGGCTGACTGTTGAATTATAACAAAACAACCACTATTGCAATTTGCAATACATGTCCCGCAAGGTTTCTGAGATTAGGGGAAAGTCTGAGCTGGCGTGGGGAGGAGTTGCGGATTTGTTTGGCGTTAACGTTAGCTGTTGTGTGGTGGCTAGCTGGTTGTGGCCTACCTAGCTAGTAGTTCAGCAGGCAGCGGTCCACAAGCTTGTTGTGACCAAAATCCCCGCATTTAAAGCACTTCATACTCCCAGAGCTTGCGTAAACCATAGAGAACCTCATGCATTACTCAAAATGAAACGTCCAGGGTTTGTGTCTCCAAAAGCAACCGCTAACGTTACATGCAAGCTAACATAGCTAGCTGCTAGCTAGTACACAAAGAGTACACAAAGAAGCAAAGAAAGAAGTGAGTCTTAGCTCAGCGCTGCCGCCATTTTGGCCCGAAAATCGTCCCCTTTTGCGTGGTGTCATCGTCATGGGTGTCTCCAAAATGGCGGGTTTCTTGTGTGCGATTGACTCTCTCCAGCGCTTCTTATCAATAAGTTCTTTGGCGGGACATAAACCATAGATTATTCGCCTATTTTCAGATCAACTGTAACAATCAATGAGGGGAAACACACACATCTCTTGTTGAGAACAAAACTTTAGCGTGCTAGCGAGGCCTGCTAGCCACGGTGTGTGTGTGTGTGTGTGTGTTTTATTTTTGCTCAGCAGCTCCTGTCTCTTATCAAATCTTTATTCATATTATATCCTATTATTATTATTATATAAATGAAACCTTTATTGCCCCTCAGGGAATTTTCTCTGCACAAGGAGCCCAAAAAGAACATAATAGGCACACATGTAATAATAATTACAATAATCCAGATGAGAAGTGATAAAAGCATGGATACCTCAAAATTAGACCGTGCGTACCCCATTTGATAAGATTTTTGCTTTCAGATGTTTTATTACAGAAAGTTTATGAAACCCATCACCTAAACAGTAGGCTATTACATTCTATCATTGTCTTACTTGTGGCCTGTGTCCCAGTGTGTCAGAGTGACAGTGATCAGCTGTTGGGAGTGGCCAATGTAAATGAGGAGCCAATGTTCACTCCCCCTTGGCTGGCTGTCCCAGGTGTGAAAAACTTCTCAAACTTTGGGAGCAGATTTCTCAGTTCCTGCTTCCCAGAGTGTGAACAATCAAATAAGCATATCTCCTTCAATTTTTTTCAGATTACAATGTGTGACACATCATTTGAAAGCTTACAGTCTGCCATTTCAGAATCTGTAAAAATCAGAAAAATACCCTCGGCCTAATTGAGGGTCAAAAGGCCAGCTGGTGTCACATATACAGACTGGACATATACAGAGACATATACAGACTGGACATATACAGACTGGACATATACAGAGACATATACAGACTGGAAATATACAGACTGGACATATACAGAGACATATACAGACTGGAAATATACAGACTGGACATATAGAGACATATACACACTGGAAATATACAGACTGGACATATACAGAGACATATACAGACTGGACATATACAGAGACATATACAGACTGGAAATATACAGACTGGACATATACAGAGACATATACAGACTGGACATATACAGACTGGACATATACAGAGACATATACAGACTGGAAATATACAGACTGGACATATACAGAGACATATACAGACTGGAAATATACAGACTGGACATATAGAGACATATACACACTGGAAATATACAGACTGGACATATACAGAGACATATACAGACTGGACATATACAGAGACATATACACACTGGAAATATACCGACTGGACATATACAGACTGGACATATACAGAGACATATACAGACTGGAAATATACAGACTGGACATATACAGAGACATATACACACTGGAAATATACAGACTGGACATATACAGAGACATATACAGACTGGACATATACAGAGACATATACACACTGGAAATATACAGACTGGACATATACAGACTGGACATATACAGACTGGACATATACAGCTGCCGGAAGTCCCTCCATCGATTTTCCATGAGCTAAGTGAGCGAGACGAGGCAGCTGCTCTTGGCTCTTGGCTGCTCTTGGCAGTCGTCACCACTTCATCAGCCAGGAAAAGTTGGCTGCAGCGTCACTTTTCAACAACATTACTCATCGGCAGCCAATTCTAGCAATACAACATTTACAAACTATGATTGCGGGACCAGCGGACAGTTAGCATAAATCAGTTAGCAGCACCGCGGCAAACAGTTAAATAGGGCCAACGGACAGAGAGTGAGTGATGGGGTTGCTTGTGAATGTATCTCTCTCTCTCTCTCTCTCTGGTTTCAGGTTTCATTGATTAAAATGTGACTAGGCAGGATAGGGTTAGGGTTAGGCAGGATACAACAATATAAAAACAGTGTTTAAACAGTGATCCTGAAATGCATCAAAACTTGACAGTGATCATCATCATCTCGCTCGCTCGCTCGATGGGTGTCTGTATATGCAGGTGGGTGATGGGTGTCTGTATATGCAGGTGGGTGATGGGTGTCTGTATATGCAGGTGGGTGTGGGACGAGCTTTTGAGGTATTTTTAGTTATTAATTATTCTGTTTTGTGAGATGTTTCATGAAAGGACATCAACATTCAAAGTCCTCTCCTCTCTCTCTCACTCACACACACACACACACACACACACACACACACACACACACACACACACACACACACCGCTCAATACATCAAATATTTTCCCTCCTCTTCTCTTAATTATAATGTCACCTCTGTCAACCCACCTAACCTCTGTCTATGTACTTCAAAGTCATTGTAATGGCTACCTGGCAGCTAACATATAGAGCGATGCCGTACTGTATGAAGGTAGATAGCTCAAGGCTAGTGCTCTGATTCATCTCCCTGCCTGTTAGTAGGCTACTGTAACTGTAGCAAGGATTCTCTACCAAATCTAATCACTGGGGATGTGTTTCTCTTTACGCTCAAAAGCATTTGGCTTTTCTGAAGACATTTCGATGCAGCGACGTGTGGGCTGTTCTGTGTAGAAGGACTGATCAAAGATTCTGTCATTAGTTGAAGCTGAAGCTATTTTGTCAAGTGAAAGGCAAACACTATCTGTGTCAGGCTGTTTAGTGCAGTCTAATTATTTGTGTATGCATATTGTGCTCAATTCAATTAGGCTGTGGCAGGTTTCATGCAGTTCCAAACCCTTAATATTCATGGTTTGAACCAATAGACACTTGCCGAACCCAGGAATGGCTGTGGAAAAAAGGATACTGGATAGATATAATATTTGTAGATGTTATAATGAAGCAATATCACACTCGAGGTCGTGATGTTGTTGTCTAATATCGTCACGTCTGTGATTCAGTCGTAGATAAGAATATAATCACAGCCGTGACGATAGACAACAACATTACGAATCTCGAGAGTGATATTGCTTTTATACAACAGTTGTACCGCATAAACAAAGCTATTCATCAAGTAATAATAGCATTATTTAACTAATTTGCGACAACAGATGATTTCTGTCTGTTATTAGTCTCTGCCAACAAAAGCAGTTCCCTCAGGATCGCACTAAGTGTAGCCAAGGAAGCAACAACAGGTCAACTTGCTGCCTGCAGTTTCCCGACTGCAAGCTAGCTAAGCTAATGTTAGCTACTTTGAGGTTAGCGCAGATGATTTCAGCTTTATATTGTTCATAATTAAGGTTAAATCCATATCGTTGCCCCTGGATGCAAGCGCTGTTTGAACGCAGCCTACTCAAGGAAAGGTTTAGAACAGCTGTGAAGCGGAGTGATATACACACAGTGAAGCGCCCGTGACTTTATCGTGAAATATCGGCACGGCTAGGATCCCTCTTGTCCAATCAAATTGCTCGGCCAGAACTAACTGTTGTATGAGTGAACATATAGCACAGAACTAACTGTTGTATGAGTGAACATATAGCACAGAACTAAGTGTTGTATGAGTGAACATATAGCACAGAACTAACTGTTGTATGAGTGAAGATATAGCACAGAACTAAGTGTTGTATGAGTGAACATATAGCACAGAACTAACTGTTGTATGAGTGAAGATATAGCACAGAACTAACTGTTGTATGAGTGAACATATAGCACAGGGCAGTGCAGCCATACAAAGAACTAACTGTTGTATGAGTGAACATATAGCACAGAACTAACTGTTGTATGAGTGAACATAAAGCACAGGGCAGTGCAGCCATACAAAGAACTAACTGTTGTATGAGTGAACATATAGCACAGAACTAACGAATCTGTGACCCTCGTGTTGGTAGGCAGGGAATCTAGCGCTACACTACCCGGACAGCCATGTTGAAGAACTGTTAAGTACTGATAAGTCCTTCAAACTGATCAAGTGTAAAGTCTGTACTCCTGTCCGTAAGTCTGTCTGTCTGTAAGTCTGTCTGTCTGAAGTCTGTCTGTCTGTAAGTCTGTCTGTCTGAAGTCTGTCTGTCTGTAAGTCTGTCTGTGTCTGAAGTCTGTCTGTCTGTAAGTCTGTCTGTCTGTAAGTCTGTCTGTATGAAGTCTGTCTGTCTGTAAGTCTGTCTGTCTGTAAGTCTGTCTGTCTGTAAGTCTGTCTGTATGAAGTATGTCTGTCTGTAAGTCTGTCTGTCTGTAAGTCTGTCTGTAAGTCTGTCTGTCTGAAGTCTGTCTGTCTGTAAGTCTCTCTGTCTGAAGTATGTCTGTCTGTCTGTAAGTCTCTCTGTCTGAAGTCTGTCTGTCTGTCTGTAAGTCTGTCTATCTGTAAGTCTCTCTGTCTGAAGTCTGTCTGTCTGTCTGTAAGTCTGTCTGTCTGTAAGTCTCTCTGTCTGAAGTCTGTCTGTCTGTAAGTCTGTCTGTCTGTAAGACTGTCTGTCTGAAATCTGTCTGTCTGTAAGTCTGTCTGTCTGAAGACAGGACAGCCCATTAGCTCTCATTGCCAACAGGTTCTTACTAACAGGCTGTTTCACAAGCTTAGACAGGAGGCAATGATGCATCCCTCCATCAATTTAAGTTAAAAAAAAAAAAAAAAAAATCCAATCGTGGCAAAGTGAGTTTAAACTGTCACAACTTTGAAAGCACAGGAAAAAGAGGATCCTTTTCAAAGCGGGCAAAGACAAAGCAGGAGGAAGTGGGACTAAATCCCTGAACGTGGTATCAACCTAATTACATGTGGATCTGCTCATCTCATGAATAGCGGATTTCTGAGCTGACTTGGTTACATTGTATTGAGCTGTGATGTGTGTAGTATACAGAATGAGTTGACTTGGTTACATTGTATTGAGCTGTGATGTGTGTAGTATACAGAATGAGCTGACTTGGTTACATTGTATTGAGCTGTGATGTGTGTAGTATACAGAATGAGTTGACTTGGTTACATTGTATTGAGCTGTGATGTGTGTAGTATACAGAATGAGTTGACTTGGTTACATTGTATTGAGCTGTGATGTGTGTAGTATACAGAATGAGTTGACTTGGTTACATTGTATTGAGCTGTGATGTGTGTAGTATACAGAATGAGTTGACTTGGTTACATTGTATTGAGCTGTGATGTGTGTAGTATACAGAATGAGTTGACTTGGTTACATTGTATTGAGCTGTGATGTGTGTAGTATACAGAATGAGTTGACTTGGTTACATTGTATTGAGCTGTGATGTGTGTAGTATACAGAATGAGTTGACTTGGTTACATTGTATTGAGCTGTGATGTGTGTAGTATACAGAATGAGTTGACTTGGTTACATTGTATTGAGCTGTGATGTGTGTAGTATACAGAATGAGCTGGCTTGGTTACATTGTATTGAGCTGTGATGTGTGTAGTATACAGAATGAGTTGACTTGGTTACATTGTATTGAGCTGTGATGTGTGTAGTATACAGAATGAGTTGACTTGATTACATTGTATTGAGCTGTGATGTGTGTAGTATACAGAATGAGTTGACTTGGTTACATTGTATTGAGCTGTGATGTGTGTAGTATACAGAATGAGTTGACTTGGTTACATTGTATTGAGCTGTGATGTGTGTAGTATACAGAATGAGTTGACTTGGTTACATTGTATTGAGCTGTGATGTGTGTAGTATACAGAATGAGTTGACTTGATTACATTGTATTGAGCTGTGATGTGTGTAGTATACAGAATGAGTTGACTTGGTTACATTGTATTGAGCTGTGATGTGTGTAGTATACAGAATGAGTTGACTTGATTACATTGTATTGAGCTGTGATGTGTGTAGTATACAGAATGAGCTGACTTGGTTACATTGTATTGGGCTGTGATGTGTGTAGTATACAGAATGAGCTGGCTTGGTTACAGAATGGGTTGGTGTGTAGTATACAGAATGAGCTGGCTTGGTTACAGAATGGGTTGGTGTGTAGTATACAGAATGGATTAAGGGTATGTGTGTGGTCGCTGGACTAGTGCCTTCTTTGGTCTGTTGGGCCGCTTGTTCGGGGGGAGTGGAACTGGGGGGAATAGCGTGATCCTCGCATGAGCTACTGTACATCCTGCCAGTGAAACCCCTCGCTCTCAGGTGAAAAGAACCGGCTGGCGACTGCACACAGATCAGACTAGCAGTCTAGTCTAGTCTACAACTCTCCCCAGATGGGCAGAGGGGGGTGGAGCAACAACTGGCACAGCCTAGCAGGGATTTGGCCAAGTACAATTGGGGGGAAAACGAGGGGGGGAGGTGATCTGAAAACCAAAAAACAGGAGGAAAAAAAGCATCAATCTCAGTGGTTCTCAACCTTTTTGCGCCGCGGGGAGAAAAATCATTTCTTACTTTTCTCCTTTGACAATCCTCCCGCGACCCCACAAAATAATCTTGCGACCCCCAGGTTGAGAACCGCTGCTCAATCTGACCCCAAGGCTGTTTCCAAGTAGACTTTTCTGGAGATGTTTTGGGAGGTTCTCATCTGAGAGCAATACAGATTTCCATATCAGGTTGTGCCGATTCTTCATCCACACAATTCTTTGAAGGAGTCACTACAGATTAGACTGATACGCCTGCATGGTTTGTCCAACATCATCATTTACCTGTTAGCGTCAGTGAGGGACATTTATAGTCTCCTCCAGCTCCTATTACCTCCACTTCTCTCTCTCTCTCTCTGTTGTGATTTTCCTTTGCATACTGGAGAATTGTCCTTGAAATGCTGCAGCAGTCAAACAGAGTTGGAGCTGCTGCTCGCACCATGCAGCACGGCACTATAAACAGAGTTGGAGCTGCTCGTACCATGCAGCAGCAGCAGCAGCAGCAGCAGCACGGCACTATACTTTCTGCAACATGATCTCAGACATTCCTGAAATGACAGCGACCTCTTAACGCTGCATTACGTGCCGGCACCACGGAAACAATCAATGGAAAATCAATTAGGATCGTGGTGGACACACACATGTCCTGCTTCAACGTGACGCATGCACACACACACACACGCACACACACACACACGCACGCACACACGCACGGACACACGCACACACACGCACGCACACACGCACGCACACACACGCACGGACACACACACGCACACGCACGGACACACGCACACATACACACATTGGATGGCGATCACAGAATGGCTGCTGTGGGTGGACTTGGCACGTTTGACTCCTGTTTTGGCAAAATATCTGAAATAAATAAACAGGCATCTTGAATTTTTCTTAACACAGATCATCTCGATCAGTGGTTCTCAACTGGTGGGTCGGGTCGCAGGGCCGTTTTGAGAAGAAGAGAAAAAGTTCTACTCCTTGAGGACGCCGGCGTCCACGGCTGATATGAAGGTCTTTCAGAGGCTGATAGGGGCTCATTATTTAAGCCAGTGTGAAGATCCTGGTATTATATGAAACTAGAAGATCCAAGGCATCCATTGGTACCAATCTTTCTCATGCTATAGTAGCTTGTCGGGGGGTAAAGGAGGCTTAATAATGATGCAAAGTTAGGCTAAACTTTGGCGAGGGGAAAATCAGAAAATTGTGTTGTGTCTTAATGACTGAGGCTAGAGCAGTTGAGAACCACTGATCTAGATGCAGTGTCATTACTAGTTCCACTCCAGATATTTGATCAACTATATTCAGTAGATGGACCACAGCCCACGACCTACCTATTACATCACTATATCACACACAATTCAACTTTTTTTAAAACTAAGGCACTATAATAAACCC
The DNA here is from genome assembly GCF_964638095.1 of Poromitra crassiceps. NCBI lineage: Eukaryota > Metazoa > Chordata > Actinopteri > Beryciformes > Melamphaidae > Poromitra > Poromitra crassiceps. Next base: position 60,196,684 of record NC_139628.1, on the reverse strand, counting down.
TACTATAATAAATTCAGTCAAACAACGATACAAATAACGATAAAATAAAGTTTAAAACGATATTAGTCACCGCCCCCTGCATGACGTTGTTCAATCAGGGAATTTGTGTGTCAAGTTATATTTGTCTAAGAAACAAATCAAGCATTATAAGCCTTTAGATCACAATGGCTTTAACCCATTGATACCTGATACAGCATTTGCGTGTGTATCCCTTTAAGATCGCGAACCTAAAGGGATACACACGCAAATGCTGCATCAGGTATCAATGGGTTAAGGGAAGGCTTTACCGTAATGTAAGCACATGGGCAGTGTTTTACCATCTCTCTATGTTTACCTCAGGGAGAAAAAACATTCCTCTGTCTGCAGAAACTCCGCCCCCACCAGCCCCAAGTCATTATGGCTCGTTAAGGCTCTCCATGCGATTCTCCGTGGATGTTTGCGTACTTAAAAAATTAAAATAAACAATAACAGCCGCCCTCGGAGCAGATTTCGCATCTCGACCGGACCTACGACAGTTCGGTTGTGACGTAAAATGCGTCACAACGGGGCACTTTGCCCGAGGAGGAACTGGGAGCTCTCTGTGAGGAAAACAGAGAGAGAAGGTAAACACTGCCCATGTGCTTATTACGATATTATAATAATACAAAGTGGGTTGATAATCTGTAAAACATCCTTAGAGAATGAAAAACATCGTGCATTCAATCAGGCGTGTCCAAACCCTTGACTGGTGGTGTATCTTTATCCAAATCGACCAATAGCCTACTACTATACTGTACCAACCAATCAAATACATGCATGTGTGCCCCCCCCCCCCCCCATGTGAGTGTAGGCGTATAATTGGAGGCATCTATCTTGAGCGGTCAATATTTGAAGTGTTCATTACTGTGGAAATGGACGTATTGACTGATGGATTGACTGACCGATGCACTGACATTTCCGGAGCTGCTCTATTCTTGTATTGACCTCTGACCTCTGCTCCCCCCTCCCCCTCGCCCCCTCCCCCCTGCAGAGAAGGCGTCGGCGGCGAAGCCTCAGGAACAGGAGGAGGAGGTGGACATCGACCTGGAAGCGCCGGAGACGGAGAAGGCGGCGCTCGCCATCCAGAACCAGTTCAGACGCTTCCAGAAGAAGAAGAAGTAGTAGAGCGACTGACTGAATATCAAATCAGAAGAAGAAGAAGAAGAAAAAAGAAGAAAAGACAAAAAAATAGAACACACAAAAAAAGACAACTTTCCGCAGATGTACAGAAATCAGTGATTTAGTGAGTGGGGTGGGGGGAGAGCGGTTGGGGGGTGGGGGGAGAGCGGTTGGGGGGGTGGGGGGAGAGCGGTTGGGGGGGTGGGGGGCTAGGGGAGGAGCAGGGATTTGAATGGTCTCAGAGTTCAGGGCGGAGCTTATGGTCAGAGGCGCAGACACATAAGGAAAAGCTTAGTTGCATGAGAGGTGAGAGAGCTGATATGATGAGGCAAGACGAGGGACTGAGGAGACGAGGAGGAGAAAAAGAAGGTGAAAAATGCGGAATTTATAATCTAGCATGAGAAAATACTGTAACCTCCCTGTCACCAGACCACCTTTGCAAACGCCCCCCCCCCCCCCACATATCACCCTCACTGCTCCCAAAACATAAGCCCCCCCCCCCCCCCCCCCGACGCCTTGTCCCCCCACTCGTCCCGCAGACGCAACCCAAACCCGCCGGAACCGCAGACCCAGGCGGACACACAGACCCAGGTTAAGCCTATATAAAGGCTCCTCTGGCTGACGGACAGAACAAGCACACATACCCTTCAACCTGAAACGGAACGGAAACGCACAAAGATCATCAAAAGAACAGAAGCACACTCTCTTCTTTTCTCTCTCCTTCTCTTCTTTCTGCTAAAGGAGGAAGGGGGGAAATGAGACAATGTTCCTTCCTGGCTTGGGTGTGAAATCACCTCTGTATCGCCTGCCCCTCGCTCGCTCGCACGGATGCCGGCCAGATATTGGATCGTGTTTGCCCATCTGATCTCTTAGGTGACGGAGGTGGTGGTCATGGAAACTGGTTGCTAACTCGCACAGTCAGAGGCAAGTCGCTGCAGGCAAGATCGATGGGCGGCGGAAAACAAGCACACACACACGCATGCACACGCACACACACACACACACAGACACACACACACACAGACACACACACACACAAACACACACACACGCACAACTCGTTAACAGCTCTCTCACACATCACTGACAATGATTGAGGCATTAGTTTTCCTCAGTGTCTTCTCTTAACCCATTGATACCTGATGCAGCATTTGTGTGTGTATCCCTTTAAGACCGCGAACCGCGTTCACGCGGTTCGCGGTCTTAAAGGGATACACACACAAATGAGGGATATACACGCAAATGCTGCATCAGGTATCAATGGGTTAACAAAGCCTCAGTGAGAAGATGCTGTCCAATATCAAATATCAATCAGCACAGGATGGCCCGGTTAATGATCCAAATATCCAGAATCATCTCAATACAACCAGTTAAGTGGCTTTGAATCCAGTTCTGCTGTTTGTCACCTGTGTAAACGGAGGCTGCGGTGCCATTGCCACCTCTTCCGTCACTGATAGGTACTCGTAGTAATGATAAATAATTTGTTTTGACCTGGCTGGACGACCAGAAGGGCGGGGTTTCATTCAGATGGGCGGGGTTTGATTCAGATGGGCGGGGTTAGATTCAGATGGGCGGGGTTTGCGAGATCGGGACCATGATTCTACAGTAGCAACGTGAGTTTTCAGTCAAACAACACAACACAAAACTGACTTTTTACATGTGAAGGTCTGATCTTGCTGTATTGTGCTGCTTAGGAAAGTACTGTATTATGTTTCTTACAGTAATATATATATATACATATATATACATATATATATATATATATATATATATATATACATATATATATATACATATATATATACATATATATATATATATTATACACAACATAAATCTGATTAGATCAAGAGCCACACCTCAATACCTTCCCACATATCGCCGCTTTCGGGCGTAAACCTTGTATCTCCAAAAAAAAAGCAAATTTTCACAAGGAAGCAAAAGCATTGCTATTTGAACATGGTGTAATAGTAATAACAACATTAATAACCAGTAATATAACATGGTGTAATAGTAATAACAACATTAATAAGCAGTAATATAACATCTCCCGCTAGTCCAAAGCACCTGAAACTTCCACAGGTCATTTGTGGGTACGGAATACTAAATGGAAACTAAATCCATTTATGGATTGGGGGGGTGGAGAAGGAAGACAATGGACCGAATTTGGAGATACTACAAGGTTCCCGCCCGACAGCGGCGATATGGTGCGGGTCAGATAGATCCTATGCCTGTGCCCCAGAAAGCCCGTGGTTTTGACCGTGGGCAGACAGCTGCTGACCCAGAGCCACTGAGAAGCTATAGAAAGAGTTCCGCCCGACTGTACACCAGACACCATATCGCTTCCCTGCCAGCCATGTTGAAGATTGCACTAGCACACGCTAGCTGCTGGTGTAGGCTTACTCTGTATACCATGATCGTCCGGCTGGTAACCCGAGGCTCATTACCCTTAAATAAACACTGGATAATTGTTGTGAGCAGATGCCAGCCTTGAACCAGAACATGATCACCTTTAGATCAGACGGACAGACAGAAACAGGCCAGCAGCGATCGATGGTGGAGACCAAATGGAAGGAGACCCAATGAGAGATGCATCTTCATCGAACAACAAAAAAGGGATGGACGATATTGGATTTTTTTGCAAATATCCGATATGCCGATATTACTCTTTTTGCCGATTGTCGTTACAGATACTGTTATTTGTGTATATTTTTCCCCATCTAATTTGAGAGAACATCAAGTCTCCTGTAGTGGAATGAACACATTATTATGCCTATCCTCTTATGATGATGGCCCACTGGCAGATGCAGACATAAATACAATGCTTTTCAAAATGTACACATTCACTGGACCAAATAAGAAAATGACTTCAACTTAGGTTATGTAAAACATGCCATGTTTTTTTTTTATAAGCATCAAGCATTTGTGCATAATTAAAGCGTCATTTTATGGGCGTGTCATATCAGCAAATGTCCGTTTCGGGCCGATGGCGACATTTCATTTGAAAGCCTTTATGCTGATATCATCATGCATCCCCCCCCCCCCCCTCTCCCCCCAAAAAACCATTAGTGAGAGCGGTCAGACACAAACAGAGCCAAGAGTGACGCACCTCTGATTTAGTCAGACTCGTCCCAACGACGATGCACAATGATGATGATATGATGACATGAGGCACAATTTACTATTGCAGAACCTTAATTAGGTCTGCACACACACACACACACACACGCACACACACACGCACACGCACACACACACACACACACACACACACACACAGAAGCTCATTCTCCGTTGGGACAATTTGCACACACACGCTTCATATCCGCCCCCGCTACCCCCCCTGTTCCCCTCCCCTCGCCCCACGATGTATGTAGCACACCCAATGCTTTAATAAGGATCTTCTCACTAATGACTAGTATTATTATTGGAATGTAACCTCTTTTCTATTTAAGGACGAGAGCAGGCACCACTCCCCCCCCCCCCCCACCCGCTTTCCCTATTCAAACTGTAGAGGAGAACAGTGGCTAAGACAATGCTGCTTGATGACATCATTGCAATGCAGGGCGTTATAAGATCCCCGATAATAATAATAATTGATTTTCAACCCCTTTTTCCCTCGACTGGATTTGACACGCTTTTCAAATAATCACCTGATATTCTGCACTCAACGCGGATTTTGGTGGATTTAACTTGCCAGCCGTTTGAATAGACACCTCAAGTAAAGCATATAGCATTCCATATTGCATTCCAGCCCTGGCCAGCGTAGGTACGTGTGTTGCTTGAGCAGATTAGGATTAACAAATTAGAAATAATACAACTCAGATCAGCTTTACTGGACACCACCTCCTTTATGTACCAACACTGTTTGAATGGCAAATGTCCATATTGGACTCCTGCCATGCTGAATACACATCATCTGAATATGGACATAAAAGTGGTCAAGATTAAATTGGAAATATTACTCATATTAGCCATATTACTCAGTTATTGTCAGTTAGAATGCTGCAAACTGCTCTGATTGGAAGGCGTTTAACAATTGTTCAGCGAGGGGGGCCAATCAAGACCGAGTCCAACTGTGAAGTGTTGACTGGACTGCATTGTAAACCAGCAAAATTATCTCACGTCATTGGTAGACCTTGTTTTAAGAAAAGTAGGATTCTAGCAGAGACCAACTAACTTGTTAAGATGTTTTTTTTTTGCAGTGTAGTGCCAGAGTGTCCCCAGAGCACATTTAAAAAGTGCGTTGCGTCATGATTGAAATGGCTGTCTGTGCTCTCTAAATAGCTAGCTGTCACAATCTGAAGAAGCTAAACGTTGCTCTCTAAATAGCTAGCTGTCACAATCTGAAGAAGCTAAACGTTGCTCTCTAAATAGCTAGCTGTCACAATCTGAAGAAGCTAAACGTTGCTCTCTAAATAGCTAGCTGTCACAATCTGCAGAAGCTAAACGTTGCTCTCTAAATAGCTAGCTGTCACAATCTGCAGCAGCTAAACGTTGCTCTCTAAATAGCTAGCTGTCACAATCTGCAGAAGCTAAACGTTGCTTGGCAACAGAGAGAGCTGGGGAAGCTAATGACGTGCGGTCATTTCAGTGCGAGTAGCGACGTGTGCTCAGCCTCGTGGCTCGGGGGTTGTGACTGTGAGATCATTCAGGGTAGCGGGGTGGAAAAAGTGATTAGTCAGGGTGACGTGTAACCGAGAGGTCACACGTTCGATCCCCCACCGCAGCCACTGTGTGTCTGTCTGTCTGTGGGCATTTTATTATCATTCTTTTTTGTCTGAGTGACCTGAGCAAGATATTGAGGCCGTGCCCGCTCACTCATTTTCAAATCAGTCTGGATGAGCGTCCGATAAATCAACTCTAAATGTCACGCATCATCTCGGTGGCCCGGTCGTTCTGCCCACTTCACCAGCGGGTCGTGTTAAAGGAGAGGAAGCGCTTCAGATGCAGGTTCAGCTCACAAAGCCATTAATGAGCTCCCACAAATCACTCATAAAGAGTGCTTTAATCTGCCCCCAAGTAGTCAGCTCCCCCAGTAAACTGTAGTACTTTAACGCATGATGTTTCATATACAGTAAGGACACACTGGTCTCCTTGTTCTTTTTCTTTCTTTCTTTCTTTCTTTCTTTTCTTTCTTTCTTTCTTTTCTTTCTTTCCCTCCCATCGCTGTGTTTTTGCTTTTGTTAGCCTGACCTCATTTCGCTTTCCCCGAGGGCATCAAACGCAGGGTTTGGAGAGCACAGCATGCCAGAGATGAATGAGAGGAGAGGATGAGGAGAGGATGAGGAGGGGAGGAGGGGAGAGGATGGATGGATGGGATGAAAAGCACTATTGTGATGGTGAATAGAGCGAAGCAGCAGAGAGTTTGTGTAAAGGCAGCTTAAGTGAAGTCTCCACATCCTCCTTAAAACCCGCGTTGACGTCACGGGCGGGCGAGAGCTTGAGGGACAGCGTGAGGCTGTACAGTGTCTCCCCACATCCACACCTGCTATCTTCATATGCTACAATCCTCATGTCCTCCTAGCGCCACACTTGCTTCAGTCTGCTCCACCAACATGTCATGTACTTGACGGTGAAAAGCAATTGCCAGCATTGGATATTTCGATACAGTTTTACAGCCTGGAAATGACATCAAAGCCATATTTGAGAGGACACATTGTATCTTTAGATGATCTGTTGTTGTTTGTGTTGTCTGCAGTGCCGTAAAGCAAGTTGTCAGAATTCAGTGAATTTATGATAGCAGGAGAACACGTGGGTCTGTAGGGTTTGATAGCAGGAGAACATGTGGGTCTGTAGGGTTTGATAGCAGGAGAACACGTGGGTCTGTAGGGTTTGATAGCAGGAGAACATGTGGGTCTGTAGGGTTTGATAGCAGGAGAACATGTGGGTCTGTAGGGGGTTTGATAGCAGGAGAACACGTGGGTCTGTAGGGGGTTTGATAGCAGGAGAACACGTGGGTCTGTAGGGTTTGATAGCAGGAGAACACGTGGGTCTGTAGGGTTTGATAGCAGGAGAACATGTGGGTCTGGAGGGTTTGATAGCAGGAGAACACGTGGGTCTGTAGGGGGTTTGATAGCAGGAGAACACGTGGGTCTGTAGGGGGTTTGATAGCAGGAGAACACGTGGGTCTGTAGGGTTTGATAGCAGGAGAACATGTGGGTCTGTAGGGTTTGATAGCAGGAGAACACGTGGGTCTGTAGGGTTTGATAGCAGGAGAACATGTGGGTCTGTAGGGTTTGATAGCAGGAGAACACGTGGGTCTGGAGGGTTTGATAGCAGGAGAACACGTGGGTCTGTAGGGTTTGATAGCAGGAGAACACGTGGGTCTGGAGGGTTTGATAGCAGGAGAACACGTGGGTCTGTAGGGTTTGATAGCAGGAGAACATGTGGGTCTGTAGGGTTTGATAGCAGGAGAACATGTGGGTCTGTAGGGTTTGATAGCAGGAGAACACGTGGGTCTGTAGGGTTTGATAGCAGGAGAACATGTGGGTCTGTAGGGTTTGATAGCAGGAGAACACGTGGGTCTGTAGGGTTTGATAGCAGGAGAACATGTGGGTCTGTAGGGTTTGATAGCAGGAGAACACGTGGGTCTGGAGGGTTTGATAGCAGGAGAACACGTGGGTCTGTAGGGTTTGATAGCAGGAGAACATGTGGGTCTGTAGGGGGTTTGATAGCAGGAGAACATGTGGGTCTGTAGGGGGTTTGATAGCAGGAGAACACGTGGGTCTGTAGGGTTTGATAGCAGGAGAACACGTGGGTCTGTAGGGTTTGATAGCAGGAGAACACGTGGGTCTGGAGGGTTTGATAGCAGGAGAACACGTGGGTCTGTAGGGTTTGATAGCAGGAGAACATGTGGGTCTGTAGGGTTTGATAGCAGGAGAACACGTGGGTCTGGAGGGGGTTTTCGTTTGCGCTTACGTTGATTGTTAATTCCCACATCTGTGGCGTTGAGGCGTGGACTTATCCTTTGCAGCGTGGCCGATTCGTGACCACCGTCCTATCAGGGAGGCATCTGCCAATCAGGAAGCTCCACAGAGCCCCATCCCACAAACCACTCTGCAGTTTGAACCAATCAGAACTCTTCTTATTGCCCAGTTGATGGGCAATTAAAGGGGGTCGTTACTTCTTCTACCATGTTCAACGCTTTATTTATTGATGGTTTATTAAATGACGTGTCTATTATTTATGTGAATACCTGCCTTCTTGTGGAATTATCCGACTTGTTTTGTTGTGTTTCCGACGTGGACGCATGTGAAATCCATATTTGTATGTTTGAAGCTATGAATTCCCTCTATATGTATTTGACATTTCAATCTACCACATGTTGTGGGATATTCAGAGATGGTGGCTGAGGTGAGAATGCACAAGAACACTCCATGTACTGTGTTTTCTGCACTCAATAAAGGTTGCTGCATATTGCTTATCAACTCTACCTAGTACCTGTTTATTGCTTGTGTGTATGTTTATATCATTTCCACTCAGAGAGACTGACAAATATACAAACAGGGAGCAGGGTGACACGGTTTTGGGGGAAAATAAATAATAAGAATAAGAATAATAACAATAATAATGTAATTGGAATTATTTTGGCTGATATTGCAATTGCGAACTGATTTTCTATATCAGAGGGAATGATAATTGTTACATCATTATTCTAATTTTAATTGAAAAACACTCAAATGGTAAATGGTAAATAGACTGCATTTATATAGCGCTTTTATCCAAAGCGATTTACAATGTGCCTACATTCACCCATTCACACACTGAAGGCAGCCAGCTGCCACGCAGGGTGCTGGCACAGCCATCGGGAGCAATTTGGGGTTCAGTGTCTTGCCCAAGGAGACGTCGAGATGTGAACTGGAGGATGATATATATATATAATATATACATATATTTATTATATAATAATATAATATGATAATATAATATGATGTGTAGCAGGCCAGGACATCTCTGCAGCACAACAATATAATAAATATATACAATATATATTTATTATAGAATATCATAATATGAACTCATACCTTTCATTGCTAGGTGTATCAAGTACTCTTGGTAAGTCAATCTAAATCTAGCACTCTGAAACTAGTTTCAAGCATTTGCAGGATATCCTTTTGACCCTGGCCGAGCCTTTGGGGGATTGTAATGTGGTTTGAATGTGGACCCCCTCTGGGTGCTGCTCCAGTTCAGATTGTAATGTGGTTTGAATGTGGACCCCCTCTGGGTGCTGCTCCAGTTCAGACAGGCAGGTGGGTGGCTTCTTCAATAGAGTGCCGGGTACCACAGGAATTCAGAGCACTCAATCATATTAGACTCAGCGTGATGAATCCAGAGCACTCAATCATATTAGACTCAGTGTGATGAATCCAGAGCACTCAATCATATTAGACTCAGTGTGATGAATCCAGAGCACTCAATCATATTAGACTCAGCGTGATGAATCCAGAGCACTCAATCATATTAGACTCAGCATGATGAATCCAGAGCACTCAATCATATTAGACTCAGCATGATGAATCCAGAGCACTCAATCATATTAGACTCAGTGTGATGAATCCAGAGCACTCAATCATATTAGACTCAGTGTGATGAATCCAGAGCACTCAATCATATTAGACTCAGCATGATGAATCCAGAGCACTCAATCATATTAGACTCAGTGTGATGAATCCAGAGCACTCAATCATATTAGACTCAGCATGATGAATCCAGAGCACTCAATCATATTAGACTCAGCATGATGAATCCAGAGCACTCAATCATATTAGACTCAGTGTGATGAATCCAGAGCACTCAATCATATTAGACTCAGTGTGATGAATCCAGAGCACTCAATCATATTAGACTCAGTGTGATGAATCCAGAGCACTCAGTCATATTAGACTCAGTGTGATGAATCCAGAGCACTCAATCATATTAGACTCAGCATGATGAATCCAGAGCACTCAATCATATTAGACTCAGCGTGATGAATCCAGAGCACTCAATCATATTAGACTCAGTGTGATGAATCCAGAGCACTCAATCATATTAGACTCAGTGTGATGAATCCAGAGCACTCAATCATATTAGACTCAGCATGATGAATCCAGAGCACTCAATCATATTAGACTCAGTGTGATGAATCCAGAGCACTCAATCATATTAGACTCAGCGTGATGAATCCAGAGCACTCAATCATATTAGACTCAGTGTGATGAATCCAGAGCACTCAATCATATTAGACTCAGCGTGATGAATCCAGAGCACTCAATCATATTAGACTCAGTGTGATGAATCCAGAGCACTCAATCATATTAGACTCAGCATGATGAATCCAGAGCACTCAATCATATTAGACTCAGTGTGATGAATCCAGAGCACTCAATCATATTAGACTCAGTGTGATGAATCCAGAGCACTCAATCATATTAGACTCAGTGTGATGAATCCAGAGCACTCAGTCATATTAGACTCAGTGTGATGAATCCAGAGCACTCAATCATATTAGACTCAGTGTGATGAATCCAGAGCACTCAATCATATTAGACTCAGTGTGATGAATCCAGAGCACTCAGTCATATTAGACTCAGTGTGATGAATCCAGAGCACTCAATCATATTAGACTCAGTGTGATGAATCCAGAGCACTCAATCATATTAGACTCAGTGTGATGAATCCAGAGCACTCAATCATATTAGACTCAGTGTGATGAGAAATGTACGTCTGAGACAAACACAGGCATGTCCACGTTTCATCTCAGGGGTCCCAGTGTTTTTAGCACAGTTTTTAGCACAGTTCAAACATGATAGGAGGTATCACACATTCTTCACATTTATTTTGTCATATTTAGTCAGAATGCTCCTACACTTGTAACCCATCCTCTGCTGTTTTTTTTTTTTTTTTTTTTTTTTTTTACTTTTTGTTGTTCCCCACACAAACATGTTGGAATGAATGTGTGTGTGTGCAGCTATAGTGCCAAGCTGCATGGTTATTACTGTACTGTTAAAGGCAGCATCTCCCCTAAAACACGTATCTATTCTAGACTACCGCTAGTCTAGTTTTTTTTTTTATACACCCCTTTATTGCAGTCAACTCTCAAAGGTCATTACCATCATACATACAACATCTATATATAGAGCCCGACCGATACTGGATTTCGCTCACTGGCGATCATTGACATGCCCTTAATGTTCACAAACTACTTAGCTGCCTATATATGTCCAAACGGCCATATAAGGCCGACCTCTGGGTGTTGTTCAAAGTCATTCAGGGGTTGAAAAAAGTGTTGCACACTCTGGCTCCATATACATTTTTAGATGACGTTTCGGCCCTCTGTCTTTCTTCCAGATCAACAGAGAGAATAGAAAGGCATTCTGGGAAATGTTGGAAATCACAAATAACTACTAATGCACTGAACAGCACAAGGTGATGATAATTAACAGTACAAGGAGTATCAGAGGGTGGATTCCTCCCCCCTTTAATATCTATTTATTGTGACTGATTTGCATTGTGGGCATGTTTCTGCCTCATCAGCATATTTGCCTGTAGCCTGCTCTGTTGGGTTGAATGGCAGCCAGGAGCGGCACTGCTGCCAGGTAGGTATTTAGGACAGGTGTGAACACATGACCTCTGACCTGTGAGCGTGTGATCCAGGCATCAAATGTCTAACTGCCATGCCTCTCTGCAGCGCGTGATGATGTTTAGACCATTTATGAGATATAACAACTACATTCCAAATACACAACATTACCATCTTTTTAGCGTTTGTGGACATTTTTTCCCGGCAAATAAGGTGTATTTGCACGTTTTCAAACAAGTAAAACAACTAATGTAGTCTGAGAAAGGAAAAGAAAGCTCATTATTTGTGTAGAAATGGACATATGTTGGCGGCAGTAAAGGGAGTTGCAAGTATGGATCATTTTGTTTTGGGGGTTATGAGGCAAAACGGTTGAAAACCACCGAGGGCCAAACTTGGAGCTCAGGCAGAAAAAAATTTCTGTCTGACTTAATGAGGATCCACAGCTCATCCGGCAGGTTCTGGCTTAATGGCTGCTGTTGGTAAATGAAAAGAAAACAACTTGTGCACACTGGAGCCAGTAGCTAACCCTAACCCTAACCCACTGGAGCCAGTAGCTAACCCTAACCCTAACACACTGGAGCCAGTTCAGATGTCACACTGTATCAACCCACTCAGAAGAATAAAACGCTGGCATTTTAGGTGTCTGCAGACCAGGGATATGTAGAATGAAAATGTGAAACAAAACATCTGCAAAATATGTTTCTAAACATAAATGTGGTAAGTTACGTCTCTGCGATCTCAACGGAAATTTGAAAAACTTGCTGCCTTTTCAATGTTAATTTGGTTCACAAATGTTCATATTCTATATAGCCGTGAATTGCAGAAAAGTACAATCCCGACATTTTATTCTGGGAACTGAAGGCTGACTGTATGTAAAAAAAACAAGCTTTTTTTTTTAAACCATTTTCTTATTTATTCATTTATTTATTTATTTACCTTTGAAATCTGGTGAATATCCAATGATGCACATGTGTGCCAAGTGCCAACATCAGTAAATCTGTCAGTGAGCAACACGACCAATAGGAACTCAAAATGATGAGGATGTTTATATCTCTAATATTCAATATTTTGAATCGATTGTACTGATATCACTGATATCAATATCCTATTATTTGCTGCTGCATTTTGCCTCTTGAGGATCAGTTTTCCCTTTTTGTCAATTTCTCTCAATCAATAAATTGTGTCATTGATGTCATCGTCCCTCTGTCACTCGTCTACGCCTGCACTGATTTTTGCATTTACATTTTAGGCAATTAGTGAGTGCAAAAGCAGACTAGCTTTAAGTTCGTTGATCAGCAGCGTAACAAGCAGCCAACAGCAGGTAGTGCACGGGTGGAAGCCAGAGAGCTCAGACAGCAGATGTTATCTTACAATATTTACTGTATGAATAATAAAGACGAGGTTAGAGGTTTTTCATTTTTCATGTCTTTTACAAACGAGATGCCAGATGTTTTCTCCGTCGAGACACGTTTCATACGGCTATAGTAGATGAATCTAAGGAAATATTTAAAAATATTTTCAATCCGTCTTACTGGATTATGTGCTCATCTTTCACCCAACAACTTCAAATGTTTTCTCTCCATAGCTGGCCCCATATCTTATAGGAGAAACTTCAACATGAGCTTTTGGCTGAGTTCGGCTTTCATGGTCTTTGATCTTATGCCGTGCCAAGTGGAAGAAAATAAAATACTAGGTCAAAAGAATAGCAGTATTTTACACAGTGCTATATTCATATATATATATATATATATATATATATATATATATCGTTCATCATAACTCATTCACCTGTCATGTGCCTTCATCATAACTGATTCATCTGTCATGTGCCTTCATCATAACTCATTCAGGAAACACAAATGAATCATCGAGAGCAACAAAGGCCATGTGATGCATGAGAAGGTATTAGGTGATATAGTAGTAGTAGTAGTAGTAGTAGTAGTTATTTATTGAACAGAAATAACAAGCATACAAACGCATACAGTTCAACTCTGTCAATGGGACAGGCACAAGAAAGCTCAAGAGCTTGTTTCCATTGTGGTCCCAGAAGTGTGAGTGCATAGGTCAGTGCATGACAATGTAGATGAGAGACGCATAGTATTACTGAAAAAATACAGCAATAATGCAAATGAGATCGCCCTCCCATGGCCAGGAACTGCACTGATACATACACATACGCGCACGCAGACACACACACTTGTGCATTAAAATGAAGATGAACAGCTAGCCGGAGAGCAGACATGGAGCAGCAGTTGGGAGCTGACAGCAGGAGACTTTTTCAGAAAGACAGATCACAAATCAAGAGAGCGCGTGAGAAGCACTGAAGTGCCTCATCATCTCTCAGGCTCTTGTGTTGTGTTGTGTTGTGTTGTGTAGCTCTGCAGAGACAGAAGCTAATCACACCCTATACAGTTTAATGGCAGATTTAAAAGGGGGT
>NC_139628.1:60150046-60177546 GCF_964638095.1 Poromitra crassiceps | reverse complement strand
GTTGTTTGCAGTGTAAGTGATCAACAGGTTTCCCTCACACTAGTTACTTGAGGTTGTTTGCAGTGTAAGTGATCAACAGGTTTCCCTCACACTAGTTACTTGAGGTTGTTTGCAGTGTGAGTGATCAACAGGTTTCCCTCACACTAGTTACTTGAGGTTGTTTGCAGTGTGAGTGATCAACAGGTTTCCCTCACACTAGTTACTTGAGGTTGTTTGCAGTGTGAGTGATCAACAGGTTTCCCTCACACTAGTTACTTTAGGTTGTTTGCAGTGTGAGTGATCAACAGGTTTCCCTCACACTAGTTACTTTAGGTTGTTTGCAGTGTGAGTGATCAACAGGTTTCCCTCACACTAGTTACTTGAGGTTGTTTGCAGTGTAAGTGATCAACAGGTTTCCCTCACACTACCGTAAATTCCGGACTATAAGACGCACCGGTCTATAAGCCGCAGCACCAAAATTGACTATTTTTTTCTTCTATAAGCCGCACCGGACTATAAGCCGCGGGTGTTTTGATGTTTAATTACCATATGAAAGGGTTCGTGCACAGAGAGGAATGTCGGGAAAGAGATCGCTGTTTGGGGAAGCTCCCATTTATTAACATTTCAACAAAACAAAACAAAAGTCAGGTCACTAATCCCCAGACAAAATCACACAACAATAGGCTATATGTGCAGCAAACCTGTAACCAGAGAAGTCAAGTCACTAATCCTCGTCTTCCTCTTCTTCCTGCGTACTGAAACCACCAAAGTCCTCATCTTCAGTGTCGGAAACGAACAGGTTCAGGGTGGCTTCGTCAACCACTCTCCTCTCTCCTTCATTGTCACTCAAAACCAACGAACTCCTCTTCATCACTGTCGGCATCGAACAGCCTCTGAAGCCTCTGACGGCCCTCAGCGCCAGCTGTGGCGGTGTCATCCTCTTCATCCCGCAGCAGTCCAGCGTTTTGGAACCCGTTGGTGATTGTGGATGTTTTCACACTCCTATAATATTCCGTGATCTTCCTTTGTGTGAATTCGCCGAAGTTTGTGATTTTCTCCTGGTAGTCGGGAGGGAGTTGTTCAGTAGTTCTCCCCCGGACGGACAGTCCCTTTCGTCTCATGAATCGAAAGCACCAAGATGGCCCACCTCTGAAATGTTCAATTTTCATCTCGGTGGCGACTGTTTTGGCCTTCTGTCGGATCTGCACCGTGGAAACGCCTCGGCCGTCTGCTCTCTGGGTCAACACCCAGTCCTCAAGGGAATCTTCAAGTTCCGGCCATCTGCTTTTGTGGCCTCTGAAGGACTTTTTTGTCTTCTTACACTGAGACAGTTCCTCCTGCTGCACCGTCCAACGCCTCACCATTGACTCATCGATGCCCAGGTTACGCGCGGCTGCTCTGTTTCCCTCTTTTAGTGCGAGTTCGACTGCTTTCAGCTTGAAAGCTGCTTCGTGTGAATTTCTGCGTACCTTCCCCATGGTAAGTGAGAGAGAGACTGCTCGTCTTGTTGTGATTCCGGGCTGATGAACTTTGCTTACCGTAATTACCATATGTAAGGGTTCACGCACAGAGGGGATTGTTGGCTGTTTGAGGAAGCTCCCATTTACCGTATTACCGTAACATTTCAACAAAACAACATAACACAACACCTTTGTTTATTTCGACAGTGCACACAGTGTCCGCGGTGTGGTGAAAAGAGGGCAACAGAGGAAATTAAAACAGAAGTGGATTTATAGGTAGAAAGAGTGCTAAAAAAGAGAGATTTTATTTGTATTTGAAAATTTTTTTCTGAAAAAATCCATAGATAAGCCGCACCGTTATATAAGCCGCAGGGGCCAAAAAACGGGAAAAAAGCCGCGGCTTATAGTCCGGAATTTACGGTAGTTACTTGAGGTTGTTTGCAGTGTGAGTGATCAACAGGTTTCCCTCACACTAGTTACTTTAGGTTGTTTGCAGTGTGAGTGATCAACAGGTTTCCCTCACACTAGTTACTTGAGGTTGTTTGCAGTGTGAGTGATCAACAGGTTTCCCTCACACTAGTTACTTGAGGTTGTTTGCAGTGTGAGTGATCAACAGGTTTCCCTCACACTAGTTACTTGAGGTTGTTTGCAGTGTGAGTGATCAACAGGTTTCCCTCACACTAGTTACTTGAGGTTGTTTGCAGTGTGAGTGATCAACAGGTTTCCCTCACACTAGTTACTTGAGGTTGTTTGCAGTGTGAGTGATCAACAGGTTTCCCTCACACTAGTTACTTTAGGTTGTTTGCAGTGTGAGTGATCAACAGGTTTCCCTCACACTAGTTACTTTAGGTTGTTTGCAGTGTGAGTGATCGACGGGTTTAAGCCTATTCTATTCTTTCACTCGTCACTCGTTCACTCTGCATAGGACCATTAACTACATAGCAAACAGAGCTGCTGTTTCTTCAGTGTTAGATCAAGGCTTCCCACTAGTGGTGATAGTGAAGGATTGCAGCCTCCAACACATTTCCACATGGCTATCTTCAAAGGACTGAGAGCTTATTTTGAATAAGGAATACAAGACAACTAACACAGTCCCTGAATGAATGCTGTGGAATCATTCTGATGTCTGATTACAACAACCACAGCTTTGTGCACTAACAATATTACAAATTGCCCCTTTACCTTGTGATGGACATATGTATATATAATATATGTATATATATATATATATATATATATATATATATATATATATATATATATATATATATATATATATATATATAGCCCACATTGCGATGGAGGGGCGAGGCGACCTGCAAGGGTGGAGGGGCGGAGGGAGCGAGGCGTAGTTTGGAACCTGACCATAGGACCATAGGTCCTGGCCTGCCCCCCGGAGGAAAGGACAAAGCCAGGATGGGTTAAATGCAGAGGACAAATTTCACCGGCCACCGTCAGCATGTGTGTGTTTGTGGCCCTCCGTGCATGTGTTGATGTGTAACCGTGTGACAATAAAGACGGGCTTGTCCGTCTGAAATCGTGTTTTTTTTTTTTTTTTAATAGGTTGCAGATAGGGCAACAATAAACAAATGTCAAAATGTGTAGTGTCGTTAGATCTGTGTTATGTTCTGTGACTGTGATATGAAATATGACAAAAGCAAGACACATTCCATACATAGTTCATAGTTCATAGTTCCTGTTTGGAACTGGAAATACAGCTTGTCGTGATCTCGGGCTCGACCTTTGTGTCCTGTCTTGATCTCAGCTCTTGATCTCTCACGCAACTTATTTACTGTAATAGTACCTTTCTTCACTTCCTTGTTTCTAATCCATTAAGCCCCGCCCTTCTTTCATGCTGTCTGCCTATACAGACACTGCGGAGCGCGTCATCATTCTGAAGCCACGCCCAAAACGGGGGGGAACAGAAACCCCCCCTCCAATCCTGGCGTTCTCCTATGTCGCGTGCATGGTTGCGTGTTGCACCAAAAGATCATATATACGGAAGATGAACACTCCAACTTACTTCCTTGACAGCTAGATCCACATTTTTCTTCTCGCCAATTCTCAATGGCTTCCTTGTTTTGCTCAGGAGTACAAAAAAAAATGTTTTTGTTGTCTTTTACATTTGTTGTCTGCGCAGCCCACCACACAACAGATTTTAGCTATGTTTAATTCAAGGAAAATTACGCTGGTCTATGGGAGTGAACGGAGAGCTTTCCCCCGTGATGGGTGTGGGCGTGACCTATTTCATGCAGTGTCTCTATGGAGAAGAAAGTGTGCAAATGTGCTCCAATCACAGATGGCCATGCCGGCCCGGTACATCCCAATGCTCCAAGCACACGCCTCTCATCCTGGGCAGAGCAGCCAAGAGAGACACACGCATCTGCAGGTATGACTTCACCTCTTTTATTGTAAGTTTAAAACATCATCTGATTGCATTTGATCAGATTAAATGTCATTCAATTAAATCTCATCATGAAGTTAGCTTTACTTTCATACCCTGTGTCTGTCAGACAGATATATTACTGTAATATGAAGTTAGCTTTACTTTCATACCCTGTGTCTGTCAGACAGATATATTACTGTAATATGAAGTTAGCTTTACTTTCATACCCTGTGTCTGTCAGACAGATTACTGTAATATGAAGTTAGCTTTACTTTCATACCCTGTGTCTGTCAGACATATATATTACTGTAATATGAAGTTAGCTTTACTTTCATACCCGGTGTCTGTCAGACAGATATATTACTGTAATATGAAGTTAGCTTTACTTTCATACCCTGTGTCTGTCAGACAGATATATTACTGTAATATGAAGTTAGCTTTACTTTCATACCCGGTGTCTGTCAGACAGATATATTACTGTAATATGAAGTTAGCTTTACTTTCATACCCTGTGTCTGTCAGACATATATATTACTGTAATATGAAGTTAGCTTTACTTTCATACCCGGTGTCTGTCAGACAGATATATTACTGTAATATGAAGTTAGCTTTACTTTCATACCCTGTGTCTGTCAGACAGATATATTACTGTAATATGAAGTTAGCTTTACTTTCATACCCGGTGTCTGTCAGACAGATATATTACTGTAATATGAAATTAGCTTTACTTTCATACCCGGTGTCTGTCAGACAGATATATTACTGTAATATGAAGTTAGCTTTACTTTCATACCCTGTGTCTGTCAGACAGATATATTACTGTAATATGAAGTTAGCTTTACTTTCATACCCGGTGTCTGTCAGACAGATATATTACTGTAATATGAAGTTAGCTTTACTTTCATACCCTGTGTCTGTCAGACAGATATATTACTGTAATATGAAGTTAGCTTTACTTTCATACCCTGTGTCTGTCAGACAGATATATTACTGTAATATGAAGTTAGCTTTACTTTCATACCCGGTGTCTGTCAGACAGATATATTACTGTAATATGAAGTTAGCTTTACTTTCATACCCTGTGTCTGTCAGACATATATATTACTGTAATATGAAGTTAGCTTTACTTTCATACCCGGTGTCTGTCAGACAGATATATTACTGTAATATGAAGTTAGCTTTACTTTCATACCCTGTGTCTGTCAGACAGATATATTACTGTAATATGAAGTTAGCTTTACTTTCATACCCGGTGTCTGTAAGACAGATATATTACTGTAATATGAAGTTAGCTTTACTTTCATACCCGGTGTCTGTCAGACAGATATATTACTGTAATATTAAGTTAGCTTTACTTTCATACCCTGTGTCTGTCAGACAGATATATTACTGTAATATGAAGTTAGCTTTACTTTCATACCCTGTGTCTGTCAGACATATATATTACTGTAATATGAAGTTAGCTTTACTTTCATACCCGGTGTCTGTCAGACAGATATATTACTGTAATATGAAGTTAGCTTTACTTTCATACCCGGTGTCTGTCAGACAGATATATTACTGTAATATGAAGTTAGCTTTACTTTCATACCCGGTGTCTGTCAGACAGATATATTACTGTAATATGAAGTTAGCTTTACTTTCATACCCTGTGTCTGTCAGACAGATATATTACTGTAATATGAAGTTAGCTTTACTTTCATACCCTGTGTCTGTCAGACAGATATATTACTGTAATATGAAGTTAGCTTTACTTTCATACCCAGTGTCTGTCAGACAGATATATTACTGTAATATGAAGTTAGCTTTACTTTCATACCCGGTGTCTGTCAGACAGATATATTACTGTAATATGAAGTTAGCTTTACTTTCATACCCTGTGTCTGTCAGACAGATATATTACTGTAATATGAAGTTAGCTTTACTTTCATACCCGGTGTCTGTCAGACAGATATATTACTGTAATATGAAGTTAGCTTTACTTTCATACCCGGTGTCTGTCAGACAGATATATTACTGTAATATGAAGTTAGCTTTACTTTCATACCCTGTGTCTGTCAGACAGATATATTACTGTAATATGAAGTTAGCTTTACTTTCATACCCTGTGTCTGTCAGACAGATATATTACTGTAATATGAAGTTAGCTTTACTTTCATACCCTGTGTCTGTCAGACAGATATATTACTGTAATATGAAGTTAGCTTTACTTTCATACCCTGTGTCTGTCAGACAGATATATTACTGTAATATGAAGTTAGCTTTACTTTCATACCCTGTGTCTGTCAGACATATATATTACTGTAATATGAAGTTAGCTTTACTTTCATACCCTGTGTCTGTCAGACAGATATATTACTGTAATATGAAGTTAGCTTTACTTTCATACCCGGTGTCTGTCAGACAGATATATTACTGTAATATGAAGTTAGCTTTACTTTCATACCCGGTGTCTGTCAGACAGATATATTACTGTAATATGAAGTTAGCTTTACTTTCATACCCTGTGTCTGTCAGACAGATATATTACTGTAATATGAAGTTAGCTTTACTTTCATACCCTGTGTCTGTCAGACAGATATATTACTGTAATATGAAGTTAGCTTTACTTTCATACCCAGTGTCTGTCAGACAGATATATTACTGTAATATGAAGTTAGCTTTACTTTCATACCCGGTGTCTGTCAGACAGATATATTACTGTAATATGAAGTTAGCTTTACTTTCATACCCTGTGTCTGTCAGACAGATATATTACTGTAATATGAAGTTAGCTTTACTTTCATACCCGGTGTCTGTCAGACAGATATATTACTGTAATATGAAGTTAGCTTTACTTTCATACCCGGTGTCTGTCAGACAGATATATTACTGTAATATGAAGTTAGCTTTACTTTCATACCCTGTGTCTGTCAGACAGATATATTACTGTAATATGAAGTTAGCTTTACTTTCATACCCTGTGTCTGTCAGACAGATATATTACTGTAATATGAAGTTAGCTTTACTTTCATACCCTGTGTCTGTCAGACAGATATATTACTGTAATATGAAGTTAGCTTTACTTTCATACCCTGTGTCTGTCAGACAGATACAGTATATTACTGTAATATGAAGTTAGCTTTACTTTCATACCCTGTGTCTGTCAGACAGATATATTACTGTAATATGAAGTTAGCTTTACTTTCATACCCTGTGTCTGTCAGACAGATATATTACTGTAATATGAAGTTAGCTTTACTTTCATACCCTGTGTCTGTCAGACAGATATATTACTGTAATATGAAGTTAGCTTTACTTTCATACCCTGTGTCTGTCAGACAGATATATTAGAGTAATAGACCGCTAATATTTGACATCATGTCGAAACCTGTTTGATGAAGGAAGAGTGATCAGAATCAAAATCACTTCACGTAAAGTACTGTATGTACAGGAGTTTGTTAAAGTACTGTATGTACAGGAGTTTGTTAAAGTACTGTATGTACAGGAGTTTGATAAAGTACTGTATGTACAGGAGTTTGTTAAAGTACTGTATGTACAGGAGTTTGTTAAAGTACTGTATGTACAGGAGTTTGTTAAAGTACTGTATGTACAGGAGTTTGTTAAAGTACTGTATGTACAGGAGTTTGTTAAAGTACTGTATGTACAGGAGTTTGTTAAAGTACTGTATGTACAGGAGTTTGATAAAGTACTGTATGTACAGGAGTTTGTTAAAGTACTGTATGTACAGGAGTTTGTTAAAGTACTGTATGTACAGGAGTTTGATAAAGTACTGTATGTACAGGAGTTTGATAAAGTACTGTATGTACAGGAGTTTGATAAAGTACTGTATGTACAGGAGTTTGATAAAGTACTGTATGTACAGGAGTTTGTTAAAGTACTGTATGTACAGGAGTTTGTTAAAGTACTGTATGTACAGGAGTTTGATAAAGTACTGTATGTACAGGAGTTTGTTAAAGTACTGTATGTACAGGAGTTTGATAAAGTACTGTATGTACAGGAGTTTGTTAAAGTACTGTATGTACAGGAGTTTGTTAAAGTACTGTATGTACAGGAGTTTGATAAAGTACTGTATGTACAGGAGTTTGATAAAGTACTGTATGTAAAGTACTGTATGTACAGGAGTTTGTTAAAGTACTGTATGTACAGGAGTTTGATAAAGTACTGTATGTACAGGAGTTTGTTAAAGTACTGTATGTACAGGAGTTTGATAAAGTACTGTATGTAAAGTACTGTATGTACAGGAGTTTGATAAAGTACTGTATGTACAGGAGTTTGTTAAAGTACTGTATGTACAGGAGTTTGATAAAGTACTGTATGTACAGGAGTTTGTTAAAGTACTGTATGTACATGAGTTTGTTAAAGTACTGTATGTACAGGAGTTTGATAAAGTACTGTATGTACAGGAGTTTGTTAAAGTACTGTATGTACAGGAGTTTGTTAAAGTACTGTATGTACAGGAGTTTGATAAAGTACTGTATGTAAAGTACTGTATGTACAGGAGTTTGTTAAAGTACTGTATGTACAGGAGTTTGATAAAGTACTGTATGTACAGGAGTTTGTTAAAGTACTGTATGTACAGGAGTTTGTTAAAGTACTGTATGTACAGGAGTTTGTTAAATTACTGTATGTACAGGAGTTTGTCTTACTATTTCAAAGTACGTTTTCTTTTGTAAGGAGCAGAATTTCAGAACTAACTCATCCAGGTCTCGGAGAAGTACATGAGAAGAGACAAGGAAATCTTTTTTTACAACATTACTTCCTTCTACAGTAACTATAGGGCGTTAAACGGCTGCTGTCTAATTTAAAACAAGTCTCTTCCTTTCACCCGCACACATTTCTCAACATTCCCATCTAAACCTCTGGCTTGTCCATTTGATGAGTATCTGAAACTTAATCCCTATTTACGAGGCTGCGTATCAAATTTATATTGTATGATTCAAGAAATGGAAGACTATTCGCTGCACCACCTGAAAGTACAGTGGGAGGAAGACTTGGACACGGAGCTCTCTGACGAAATCTGGAAAAATGCTATCAGTAAAATACATAAATCTTCTGTCTGTATCAGACATGGGGTGTTACAGTTTAAGATACTCCACCGCTTACACCTTTGTAAAGCCAAACTGGCCCGGATACATCCTGGCTCAGACCCAAATTGCATCAGATGCCATCAGTTTCCGGGTACTCTGTGCCACACGTTTTGGACTTGCCCAAAATTGTACACATTCTGGTCAGACATTTTTAATACATTCTCATATATATGTCAAAAACAGATTGACCCAGATCCAATTACTGCAATATTTGGGGTTGCCCCTAGCAACAGTGGGATATCCAGACATCAATCAGATCTAATGGCCTTTTCAACATTACTAGCTCGCCGGCTTATTCTTTTTAGCTGGAAATCGCCCACACCTCCATCACACTCACGCTGGATTCGTGAGGTAATGTCATTTCTTAAGCTAGAAAAAGTCAGATGTACAGTCCAGGGTTCTCTGGAAAAGTTTGAAATGACTTGGCACCCCTTCTTAGATTATTATGATAAGGAATTTGACGCAAGAACTTTAGATTAGTAGCCCCCAACAGCTCTACCCTACCCTCTTCCCACCTCCCTCTTGTTCTTTCCTTGTCTCTATTATTATTATTATTATTTTTATTTAATTTATTTTATTTTTTACACTTGGTTGTCATTGCATCACAAATACTCAGGAGATTGTATACACGTATGACATCATGCAACCTTGCACTTATTTTGTATTGTCTGTCTTCTATGGGGTTTGCTTTTTCTTGTTTGTATTGTTTAAAAACTAATAAAAACAATTTGAAATAAATAAAACAAGTCTCTTCCTTGTGCTTTCAGACATGGCAGCCACGCAGCAAGACTTCCACTGTCCCGTGTGTCTGGAGCTGTTCACCGACCCGGTCTCCACTCAGTGCGGACACAACTTCTGCAAGAGCTGCATTGAGCAGTACTGGGACATCGCCAAACTGTATCGCTGCCCCTTGTGCAATGAGAACTTTTACATGAGGCCCGAGCTTCGGATCAACACCTCCTTCCGAGACGTCGTCGATCACGTTAAGGAGACAAACGCGGCCGCGCTAACGACCAGGGAAGCAGCCGCCAAAGCTGGCGAGGTGGCGTGTGACGTCTGCACGGCCTTCAAGCTAAAAGCCATCAAGTCATGCCTGGTGTGTATCGGAGTGTGAATCACGATACGATATGATCACGATATTTAAGTCACGATACGATAGCATTGTGATATATTGATTATTGTGATATTGCGATTTATTCTTTTTTCCCACTGCAAATGATGTCCCCCTAAGGACAACCTGCCAACATCTGTTTTATCTAAGATCAACTTTCTAGTCTGTTCATCTCACTTTAATCATTGTTCTTGCAGCAAAATTGTCAAGCAGACAGACTGACGTAAACCTTAAAGCATGCACTCACACATGCACCCGACAATTTACACATAGTAAAAATATAATAAAATATCGCGATACTTGGCATTTGTCCGATACGGTATATTCTCACACAAAATATCTATCTGCTAGAATGTATGGATTTCTCCCCCCTCCCCTACAGGTGTGTACAGCATCTTACTGCCAGACTCACCTGGAGCCTCACCAGAAGGCGGCGGCTCTGAGCAGACATCAGCTGATCGAGCCCATGGAGAACCTGGAGGACAGGAGGTGCAGGAAGCACGAGAGGCTCCTGGAGCGATTCTGTCGGACGGACGAGGAGCTCGTCTGTCAGTTCTGCGCCGAGACCGACCACAGCCAGCACGAAGTCGTCATGCTGGAGGCGGAGTCACAGCAAAAGATGGTCAAGTTTGCAGTTTTGTCGTTTTTGTTCCTGTTGTTTTGGACTTCAATGCAGATATAACAAAAAGAATAGTACTTTGCCAGAAGCATCACATAAGCACAGTATGTTGATGCTTATGTGATGCTTCTAGTTTCTAGTACTATTGTGGTTATAACTGTAATACAATTATAATAGAGTACAATATACTTTATTCTACCATACATCATCACCATCATTTGCAAGTTGCAATCGTGTGTGTGTGTGTGTGTGTGTGTGTGTGTCTGTGTGTGTGTGTGTGTGCGTGCGTGTGTGTGTGTGTGTGTGTGTGTGTGTGTGTGTGTGTGTGTGTGTGTGTGTGTGTGTGTGTGCACATGCACACGTGTTTCTCAAGATAACTCAAAAGTGAATGTAGTATTGTTACTTGACCATCAGACTCGCATTAAGAGGAGAGAGAGAGGGGTGGAGCTGATGATCAAGGACCGGCTCAACAGAATTGAGGAGATCAATCATTCGATTGAACAAACCAAAGTGAGTTCAGACTCGTTCACGTTCACCACCATGACACAAGAATGTACTTTAAACGCATGTGTAGTCCTGCCTGTGTAGTCCTGCCTGTGTAGTCCTGCCTGTGTAGTCCTGCCATATCCATGTTACGAATTGAGAGTCAATCAGTAATACAACTAGAAGGTCACTCAGACCTCTGCCAAGGCCAATACTCCAGTCTGCTATGATATGCACATTTTGTGAGTCGGATCAGAACCCTGACCCGCCCACATCGCCCAATCACCCCCCCCCCCCACCCACCCCTCGAAACCAGGCTCTCTACAACCTTCCTATCCCTAGCTACAGCAGCTTTTGCCTGGCCCCGCCCATTTCCTGACCATGCCCCACCCTCCCCCACCACCCAGATACACCTAGCCACTCCCCCTCACCCCGACTCTTTACGACCTTCCTATCCCTAGCCCCGCCCCCTCCCTTGACCCCACACAGATGGAATCAGCTCCACATTGTAATGGGTTGTTCCTAATACAGCCGTCCAGTCGTCTTTCTGTAATCCTGTTAACAGACAGACGGACGGACGGACGGACAGAAGAAAGGCAGGGAAAACATAAGTTCCTCTGCGGAGGTAATGAACTCATTTCAAATCTGACATGACTGCACAGGAGAATGCGCAGAAAGAAATGGAGACAAGCATTCAGGTGTTCACGACTTTGATGGAGACCATGGAGAAGACCCACACAGAGCTTAAGGAAGAGATTGAGGCGAGACGCGATGCTGAACAGAGGAGGTTTGAAGGCCTCCTCGAGGAGCTGAGGCAGGAGATTGCTGAGCTTGAGAAGAAAAGCACTGAGCTGGAGCAGCTGTCACACACAGAAGACCAGATCAGCCTCCTCCAGGTCAGGAGAGGGAAACTTCTCTTGTCTTTTACTATGTTACTATGTCTGTTAGCCGCAACACATAAGTTAATGCAGGTACAAAATCCGATTTATCCTTATTTAAGCCCATGACCAATGAATTTCAACAAACAATATGCAAAACCTAAATCAAGCAAGCAAAGTGAAATAAATTACAATGACGTAATTTTTGTTGAACTATTTCCCATTCAACAGAAATTCAGTGAAACTTACACACTACCAGAAAGTAAAAGTTGGGAGAGCATCCCTGTTAACCAAGTGGATTTCCTGGGTTTTATACGAGCCTCCCTGATGAAGGCAGAACATGTCATCAGCCTGGAAGTGAGACAGCAGTCAGCCGTTGGTAAGTTTGATGTAAAGTCAAGTTGTTTGGGTTCCAAACTTTGGAATAATCCACACATTTTCTGAATATTGAATGGCAGGTTAATGATGCAATGGCATGCAATTCCCAGTAGGGGGAAATGCATGAGGGAAATGGTGATTAATTATTTATTTAATATAATGCTTTAATTTTTTGAATGGTGGAGATACGGTAGCATGCTGGGATCAACACATTCTCACTCCCAACTTGTCAAATACTGCTTGGTCAGGACCCCTTGGTGTCACTTTATTTTAAAAAAAATGTCATTTTTCGATCAAACCGGTTATGTTTCTTTTAAAATTCTAATTTTAAAACGTCACATACTGTAGGTTAATTTGACAAGGCTGCCACTTGGTTAAGTTTAGGCAACTAAAACAACTTGGTGAAGTTGGTTATGGTTTGGGTTTGGAGTGCATTAAGTAACAAAAACATTAAATGTGACGTATGGTTGAAATATAGACTTTGGAAACGCTGGGACTCTGTGTTTTGCACCTCTATGACCCCGGCCCCTACATCCTTAGGGGCCGTCGAAAAAAAAAAAGAAAAAAAAAGGGTACCCCGTGTTAAGAAGTTATACCAATTGGTCCTGACCAAACGTCACTATTTGATTTGTTTTTTCCATTCATCCTTTATCATGTGAACATCTTGTATCATATTTAAATCATGTTCTCCTGTCTTCCCTCGCAGAGCTCAAGAAAATGCAGCAATTTGCAGGTATGATTTTTTTCTTAGCACTGCAAACAAAGAAACAAATAAATAACAAATCAATATTAAATAAATTTCCAAAAAGCAAAAGAATTAACTCATTCACTGCCAACAACGTATGAACACGTTTTCAGAATCCAGCTGTTCCCTGCCAACAACGTGTTTACACGTTTTTGGCATCGATTTTTTTTTTTTGACGGTGGGTTGTGCATCTAAGCCTTTTACATCTCTTATATAATTATTGGAGCCACCGAACGTTTACAACCCATTCCACCGACCCACTAAGTGGCAACAGTGCTCTCCTGGCTAGGGAAAGGAAAGCATTTTTTTAACTTGTCAAGCCATTCTCAGCCCAGCCATTCTCCTTTTCGCGCTGATTGCTGGCGATGCGGGATTGCAAATTTACATAATAGATTCAGCCGATCTACTATGATCGGGTGATAGATTACAGTTGGAGGAACACACTTTGAAACACGCAGCATAAATATGACCAGAATCGCAAAAACTTCTCTCAACCAAAACTCCAAACGAGCGAGTCCTTCCCGACTTCCTCAAACAGCGGCCCAGACATGCAGGCACAGGAGAGCAGCAAAGCACTGACTGGTGACAAGCTTGTCCGCCCACGGAGGGCGGAGTTGAAGCAACTCGAGAGGGAGGGAGAGAGAGAGAGAGAGAGAGAGAGAGAGAGAGAGAGAGGGAGGGAGAGCGAGAGGGAGGGAGAGAGAGAGAGAGAGCGAGAGGGGGAGGGAGAGAGAGAGAGAGCCAAAAATGAATGGTTAAAGTGACAGTTCCATCCAATTTCACAAAAAGCCGTTTATCTCTGAATATTCTTTTTCACGCTAAAACCATGCTGTATTCAACTGCTAATGCTTACATAACTACTAACTCTACAAACTAACTCTTTTAGACAGAGAAAGTACACATTCTATTAGTACTTTTGAGATATTGTATGTTCACAAACTCCAAGCTGAAACGAATCCTCGGCTCTTATAAAATGAGCCATAATCCTCAAAAAACGGCTTGGCAGAAGCTACCTACAGCAAAAAAAAACGTCTGGCAGTCAATGTGTTAAGACACTCTTTCCCTTAGATTAAAAATGCTTTTTTTTTTACATGGCAAGGTTCTATCTCATAGAACATTAAAAAGACGGTGACCCTTTCAGCCACATGGCCTGATCATGCATCACGTGACCTGATCATGCATCACGTGACTATTAAATATCAGCAGAGGTTCCCAAATGGAACAGAGTGAAACAAAGTGAAGCTAATATCTTTGTTGTCGTTTGAAGGCCTTCCTACCACACCAAGGTCTATAAAACATACCTTTCTTTTTACGTTGCTTAGCAACAAAGAACACACATCAGACAATATCATTTGAGATTTTATTAATAACCCGTAAGGTTATTAATAAAATATGGAAAATTATGCATGTATATGATCTTCCAAACAGCTTGAATTTTTAGACTGGATCATAGACGGCGGATATGTTCCAAAAATCCACAGACATGTCAGGATCCTAATCACAGCAACCATCCATCGAAGAAAAAATCATGATGTTCTAACTTGATCAAATATGAGTGTTTGTTAATTCTGAAACAACGAAGAAGAAGAAGAAGAAGAAGATCTGTAGGGGTGTCTGTCACACTGAATTTCATTCCGGGCGACATCAGCATTATGGTTGCCCTCAAAGGGCCGGTTATAAATGCAACATGATTTAAATGTATCAAGCCTATGTGTTATCATATTTCATATTGCCTCTGATTTGATTATTATAGTTTTTTAGTAATAACTTAATACTTGATAACTAGTTCTGAAAACAGAATTATAGGGAAAACAATGGCAAACAGACAACTAGTAGCCCACAACTATTATTCAATTTAACAATTGCTATTTTTAGCCGTACTGCAAAGAATTGTATTGCGCAAATTCTATTCTTTATAGCTCTCACAGGCCACATAAAATGAGGTGCAGTACCGGATTTGGCCCCCGGGCCTTGAGTTTGGCACATGTGCATTAGAATGCTACGTTGCAGGCTCTTTAAACTACCTGCCATTAAGAAGCCTTGAAAAGCCAAGTCTCTTAATGTAACTAGGCCAAAGCATTCTTCCTCCCTGTCTTCTCTCCTGTCCTAGAGGACATCACCATTGACCCCGACACCGCCGGGCCCTGGCTTCTCGTGTCTGAGGACGGGAAAGAAGTCCGACAGTCTCCCAAGAAGCATAAAGTCCCCAGTAACCCGGCCAGGTTCACGGAGAAGCCGTGTGCTCTGGCAAAGCAGGGCTTCAACACGGGCAGGCACTACTGGGAGGTCGGGGTGGAGGACAAGTCCGACTGGGCTGTAGGGGTCGCTGCAGGCACCGTGAAGAGACAGGAGCCCATCACGCCCTCGCCAGAGGAAGGCTTGTGGACTGTAGGTCAGAAGGAGGGGAGGCAGTGTGTGGTGTTTGCCCCCAACGCCCTGCCGCTAACGCTGTCTCCCCGGCCCCACAGGGTAGGGCTGTTCCTGGATTACGAGGAGGGTCAGGTGTCTTTCTTCAATGTGGAGGCCAAGACCCACATCTTCACCTTCACAAAGTGCCACTTTGCCGGGAAGGTTTACCCCATATTTGACCCCTGTTTGGCCACAGAGAATAAGGATACCGCTCCTCTCCAAATTAAGACCTTAGACAGCACAAGATGCATAACTCCTCCAGGTACATCATCCAAGGCAAAGAGCAAGAAGACACTGTGAACAATAATAAAATCACTTGTATCCCGATAGAATCCAGTGAAAGATCTATCCTACTGGATGGTTCCACTGGAATTCTGTTGCTAGGAAACAGTTTGGACCCTAGTTTATTTCCTGTCCGTGCTTATCGTATACGCAAACACTGCAACAGGAAGTAAAGTATGGTCCATTTACAATGTTTACTGTATGTTGTCATGTTGAAACGGTCATAATCACAAACAGATAGTGAAGAATAGTGTAAGAATAGTTGCATATAAAGGCTTTCACTTTATGACACGATCAACGAATGACAATTGGGTGGATAGTGGTACCCGTAGGCTGTTACCACGGTAACAATACGACTGGAGAAGAGGGACTTCAAGCACCTCTGCGCATAATGACGACTCTGGGGGAAATCGTCTCACAGGAACCCCAGAGTCTGATACAAGCAGTGCTGGAACGAAGAACCTCAGACTTAACAAATTATTATTATTATTATTATTGTTATTATTATTAATTATTACATATTCACACTGTGGCACAGGGAAACGTCACCTCCTCATCGATGAAATAGGCAGAATCGGTTGCGATATCATTGGAATAACAGAGGACAGATGGTCTGGCAGAGGCCATTTTACAAGAAAGAACAGCTACACAATAGAACTACTCTGGATCTGAGAAAGGAGGAAGAATAGGTGTTGTATTCATCGTGAAGCAAGAAATAGCCAAAGCGGTACTAGGCTACAACCCAGAGCCGTCTATATAGAAGAGTCACGTCATCTCCATTCACTCCAATAGACCAGTTTTTTACTCTCAAGAGTTCCAGGAAGTAAGGTCCTGGATTAAGCAGCACTGTCGAGTTGCAGCAAAATGGACAGTTTGTGTTGTACTTTGAAAGTTTATTTTTTATTTTTATCAAATTGTATTTTCATTTATTATCAGCTTTATTTTAGCATTCAAAAGTAGCACAAGACCCCTTCCTAGCTGTTCATTGGCTAATGAGTCACGCATTTTGGTCCTCCGCTGACGCCACTCTCTCTCTAAATTTCTCTGCTACAACCAGGGCCGCTGGAAGTCATTTTAAGCAGGGGGTGCTGGGAGGAAGGGACTCTCGGTGGGGCCCGCAAGGGCCCCGCCGAAAAAAATTTGGGCGTTTTTTTTTTTACATTTTTTTGCCATATTTAGAGGAATATCTCATTTTAAATCAACATTAAGATACTGTTGTGATGTAATTATTCAGTATTTTCTCCTTTTCTCACTCATTCAGAGCAAAGAGGGAGATATAACATGATGATAATGCTCTATATCTCCCTATTTGCTCTGAATACACCAGTTAACATGACACAGACTTAACATGATAGAAATATTATCAGCAAACTTAATGACTAGACTAATTATTCTGATCTGAATGGCATATATCAAGAAACATTGACTCCTCTCTTTGCTGTATAGTGGGAGGTGCATTTTTGAGTAGGCTATTAAAATAGCATGTCAAATTCACATTTCTTTATTGCCAGATTAAACAATTCGTATTGGTTGTTGGTTGGTTCAACACAACATGTGCGTGCATGCGCGCTTCTTCTTCTTCTCTAGCCTACAAGCATGTAACTTCCTTGATTGTTATTGTTGATAATTCTATTTAAATAGGCTACATTTTCATTTCCCGAAACATTCTTAAACAAGAAAGGAACATAGTGCACTGCAAAATATTTTTAATTACATTTGTAAAAAAAAAAAAAAAAAAAAAAATTGGAAAAAATCTAGGGGGTGCTGCAGCACCTGCAGCACCCCTACTTCCCGCGGGCCTGGCTACAACCCACTGAACAAACCACTTATGTCCATGCGCATACAAGGCAAGCCATTCCCAATCACACTCAATGTTATTGCTGGTGTTATTGCAGTGTTATTGCTAGTTGAGGCGGCTGTAGCTCAGGAGGTAGAGCGGGTCGTCCACTAATCGCTTTGGATAAAAGCGCTATATAAACCCATTATGTAACTTCATGGGTTCAATGTGGTGGTGGTTTTGTTTTGTTTGTTTGTTTTGTTTTCTCTGTATTTTTGCTAACTGTACATATGGCTGTGTCAAAAATGTTGACTGTATATACAATATTAATAATGTTAGAATTAGAACATTCTAGAATTCTGGGGAGGGAAATCACTCTGTAAAAGCTAATTTATACTAACTGCGGAGTGTCCGGTGTTCGCGGAGCGGAGGCTCTGTGCGGCGAGCGCGGCGCTCCGCACAGGCTCTGCGGAGGGACTGCACCGAGCTCCGCGCTCCTCTCAAAAAATGTAACTCCGCGGAGCCCGCCGTGAGCTCGTGCAGTCAATTCCGAGGCAAGTGACCGGCGAAATCAGTGCAAAATGAACGGGTTTGAGCATCGCCTGGCAGAAGAAGTACAGAAATACAGAAATTTGTATGATTCATCCACCCGAGACTACAAAGACCTACAGATTACTAAGTTTTGTCAACAGATCCTGACATCTGTAAACAAAAGTGGATGAAACGTCGGGACAAATTTATGAAAGCCAAAAAAGAAGGTGAAAGGAAAGAGGGGGGGTGGCGGTGGGGAAATAATTCCTCCCATTTTAAACAAGCTGCCTTGGCTCAGTGTTTTTGGGAAAAAAGTCTGAATAGCAACAATTTACTACGTCAATAAAAACTTGATTTGAGATCGAAGAAATTAAATGGAAAGTACAAAAACAAGAAGACAACAAACTTACTTGCTAAAAACAAACTGAAAATAGCCTACAATTGCACTAGGATTGATTATTCGCCGATATAAATCAGGATCACACACAGAAGAACTGATGTGACATTTGCATTCCTGCTAAAAACACAACGGGAGCCTGGAGGGGGATTCTCCGCTCTCTGCAGACACTGCACTGCTACCGTATTTACCATAAAAAGATGTGCCTCTGCGGAGAGAACGGTCTTGCCGTGAACACCGCAGACACCGGACACTCCGCAGTCAGTATAAATTTGCTTTAAGTCTACCATGACTCTCATGTACTGTGCTGTACTGTGCTACAAGGTCAAGTGCCATAGGCTATACCTGATCATTTTGTCAGCTGTTTTTCCCCTTCTTCTTCAAAGTACATATATGGCAGCTTTTCTATCTTGTTTCTATTTTATTTGAACTTAATCTGATACTGAACCCCCAAATCTAAAAGAAAAAACGTCATAAAACACTAATTGATGATGATTGACGATGTGCGTGGTATTCTGTGCCTATATGTTGTGTGGTTTGTCTTGTCTGTTCTTCTTATTCTCTCAAATGAATGGCCAAATGATCTGCCCTCAATACAGATATTTTCAATGCAGCTGCAATGGAGGTTGCAGGCGGAAACGTCATCGCTAAACATCATGGCTAAACATCATGGCTAAACATCATGGCTAAATGCAACATTCTGAATGCAACAAGACGTGTAGCATTGTGAGGGGGTCATAATCATGTCCTGAGGTTCACCATACGAACACTTTTGACTGATAACCAGAGCCATGTAGATAGAAGAGTCCCGACATCTCCATTCACTCCAATGGACCAGTTTTTTTACTCTCAAGAGTTCCAGGAAGTAAGGTTGTGGATTAAGCAGCACTGTGGAGTTGCAGCAAAATGGACATGGATGGTTTGTGTTGTACTCTGAAAGGGTTTTCCCCCCCTTGAATCAAATTGTACATTATCAGCTTTATTTTAGCATGCAAAAGTAGCGCAAGACCCATTCCTGGCTGTTCATTGGCTAATGAGTCTCGCATTTTGGTCCTCCGCTGACGCCACTCTCTCTCTCTAGAGGACACTATTGATAACCACAAGTTCACATCTCTTACTCTCTTGTTCAAAGATAGCATTCTGGGAAATGTAGGACATCACTAAATTAAGGAGAAGTAGACATGGCTGGTTGGTAGAAAGTGGGTTCACCTAAACAGCCAATTACACTTTCATCACAAATGGAATAATTACACATGGGTGATATTTGACCGTGTCAGACTTGGTGGGTGTAGGTTTGATTTGGAAAGTGGTCGGGACATACATTTGACAGGGGCCGGTCTGCCATCCTTCATTGCATTTCCTGAAATTCTACACAATATCACTAGGCTACTTTCTTACCTGGTCCTCTTTCTCCTCTCTCTCTCTTCCTGGCCTGGTCCTCTTTCTCCTCTCTCTCTTCCTGGCCTGGTCCTCTTTCTCCTCTCTCTCTTCCTGGCCTGGTCCTCTTTCTCCTCTCTCTCTTCCTGGCCTGGTCCTCTTTCTCCTCTCTCTCTTCCTGGCCTGGTCCTCTTTCTCCTCTCTCTCTTCCTGGCCTGGTCCTCTTTCTCCTCTCTCTCTTCCTGGCCTGGTCCTCTTTCTCCTCTCTCTCTCTTCCTGGCCTGGGCTCTGTCACTCTCTCCCTCTGCGTCTGCTTCCATCTCTCTCTGATGCCTGTGTGGACAACCAGCAATAACAGATCACTGACAAACATATTGTGGCTCTAGTAACATTCCTGCTGTTACTTCATGCAGAGACCACATGTCACATGACTGCTGTTACTTCATGCAGAGACCACATGTCACATGACTGCTGTTACTTCATGCAGAGACCACATGTCACATGACTGCTGCTGTTACTTCCTGCAGAGACCACATGTCACATAACTACTGTTACTTCATGCAGAGACCACATGTCACATGACTACTGTTACTTCATGCAGAGACCACATGTTACATGACTGCTGTTACTTCATGCAGAGACCACATGTCACATGACTGTTGTTACTTCATGCAGAGACCACATGTCACATGACAGTTGTTACTTCATGCAGAGACCACATGTCACATGACTGCTGTTACTTCATGCAGAGACCACATGTCACATGACAGTTGTTACTTCATGCAGAGACCACATGTCACATGACTGTTGTTACTTCATGCAGAGACCACATGTCACATGACAGTTGTTACTTCATGCAGAGACCACATGTCACATGACTGTTGTTACTTCATGCAGAGACCACATGTCACATGACTGCTGTTACTTCATGCAGAGACCACATGTCACATGACTGCTGTTACTTCATGCAGAGACCACATGTCACATGACTGTTGTTACTTCATGCAGAGACCACATGTCACATGACTACTGTTACTTCATGCAGAGACCACATGTCACATGACTGTTGTTACTTCATGCAGAGACCACATGTCACATGACTGCTGTTACTTCATGCAGAGACCACATGTCACATGACTGCTGTTACTTCATGCAGAGACCACATGTCACATGACTGTTGTTACTTCATGCAGAGACCACATGTCACATGACTACTGTTACTTCATGCAGAGACCACATGTCACATGACTGCTGTTACTTCATGCAGAGACCACATGTCACATGACTGCTGTTACTTCATGCAGAGACCACATGTCACATGACTACTGTTACTTCATGCAGAGACCACATGTCACATGACTACTGTTACTTCATGCAGAGACCACATGTCACATGACTGTTGTTACTTCATGCAGAGACCACATGTCACATGACTACTGTTACTTCATGCAGAGACCACATGTCACATGACTGTTGTTACTTCATGCAGAGACCACATGTCACATGACTGTTGTTACTTCATGCAGAGACCACATGTCACATGACTACTGTTACTTCATGCAGAGACCACATGTCACATGACTGCTGTTACTTCATGCAGAGACCACATGTCACATGACTACTGTTACTTCATGCAGAGACCACATGTCACATGACTACTGTTACTTCATGCAGAGACCACATGTCACATGACTACTGTTACTTCATGCAGAGACCACATGTCACATGACTGCTGTTACTTCATGCAGAGACCACATGTCACATGACTGCTGTTACTTCATGCAGAGACCACATGTCACATGACTGTTGTTACTTCATGCAGAGACCACATGTCACATGACTGTTGTTACTTCATGCAGAGACCACATGTCACATGACTACTGTTACTTCATGCAGAGACCACATGTCACATGACTACTACATGGCTACCCTGGGTGTCTGTGCCCAGCAGAGGGGCACTTAGCCTGGGTAATAGCAGCCTGGTGGTGGGGGTGGCAGGCCTGGGTGTCTGTGCCCAGCAGAGGGGCACTTAGCCTGGGTAGTAGCAGCCTGGTGGTGGGGGTGGCAGGCCTGTAGTGTTGTGACGTTCGCGAATGACCCGAATCTATTTATCGGCTCTTTCCTATGAACGAAGGGAACCGAGTCTTACTTGAGAGCCGTTCGTTTTAATGTTGTGCCCAAATTTCACTGCCTGCCGCTCCCCAGCACACACACAGGTTAGACCTCCCTCCCTCCCTCTGCTAGTCCGCTGAGCAGGGAGCATGGAGCAGGGAGGATAGGTCGGGTGCACTCGTTAGGCGCATGCTGTAGCTGGCCTGGGTGGGCGGACTCAGCTTAATATCAAAACCGGAGTGCATCTGCCCACTTTCTGGGTAGCGAAGTGTTGCATGAATTGCATCAAGGACAGCCAACTTTCAGCTTAGTCAGTAAATTCACTGACTAAATAAGCAGATGATATGGTGTCACCTTGTGTAATGTTTACAATGCAGTTTATTGACATTAGGTCTGGAAATACTGTATGAGTAATTTAATGCTGCTGCAGTCCACTGATGCAAAATGAAATAGTGGTGGGTCTAATCAAATCTGATCCAAATCATACCATATCATTATATTAGTGATTTCTCAGAGAAACAGTAGTGCGCGCCCCATTAAAAAAAAAAAAAAAGGAACGAGGAGCCGCTATTTTGAACGGCTCTCAGAAAGGAACGGAGCCATAAGATCCGGCTCCCTTCAAAGAGCCGTAATTCCCATCACTACAGGCCTGGGTGTCTGTGCCCAGCAGAGGGGCACTTAGCCTGGGTAGTAGCAGCCTGGTGGTGGGGGTAATCAATATTAATATTAACAATATTAATCAGAGGAAACAAGGTGATGAAATTTAGAATGACAAGAAAAAATATACATCCATATGCCTGCGCAATAGGCTAAGTAGGCCTAAATAACTGTTATACGGTTTGCTATTGTAACATTTAATATAATAAAGTAAGATCTCACACATAGGGAAGCAGGCGAAAGCAGCCGAGTGCAGTCAGCCAATTAGAGGCAGAGAGGGTCGGGTCATGCCTTCGCCATCATGGGAAAAAAATATCGCCCACCGGGCGCTAATGCTAATGATATAAGCTAATAAGCTAGCCGGGTAAACCTTGAGTGAGGCGCAGCCATTGTTGTACTCTGG
This sequence comes from Poromitra crassiceps, assembly GCF_964638095.1. Lineage (NCBI taxonomy): Eukaryota > Metazoa > Chordata > Actinopteri > Beryciformes > Melamphaidae > Poromitra > Poromitra crassiceps. Next base: position 60,154,472 of record NC_139628.1, on the reverse strand, counting down.
CTGTGCTGCTGACCCAAATGAAGTAATAGCCTACCAAATTCACCTGCATAATTGTTGGGAGTGGGGTATTGCAGCGTTCGCGCTCTCCCCTCATTAATATTATATAACTGTTTAGTCAGCAGACGATGGTGGTGCTGACGCTGTCTTCTTCTGCATATCTACACTGAAGGGCCGCGCGGCCCGCGCACAAATCAGAGCACGTCTTCTTCTTTGGAGTCAGAGCACGTCAACGCAATGACGTCAACACACTGAAGGGAGGGCGTGTCTGTGACTTGGGCGTGTCAGACTTGGTGAGAGTGGGAGGGGTCACCTGAGTTTCAGGAAGACGACGTTACTACCTGTTGATGATTGACTCACAGCAAAGCACACAGCGAAAGACGACACTGCTGCAAATCAGAGGAAAACATGCAGAGTGAGTTATATAATATATTTCATCTTTTCACTATTGGATTATTGATCATCTCTTGGTTCGCTGTTCATGATATGTTGTGTTTACAGCCATGTTGCCTGCTTATGATCACAGTTCTCTGTTGATTTGGTCACTGCGTGGTCACATAGCCTACTGTCGGCGACTGTAATGAACAATCAGTGCAAAATGAAGTTGGACATTTATTCCAAATAAAACCTTGAGAAAGTTCCTGTGCGGCTTATATGACAAAACCCGATGCATTTGAAACATTAGCTCATGAAGCTGCGTTCTGAAATGATCATGGTGGCTTTATGGATGGTTTCAGGTTTTAATTTGATGTCATTTTAGAGTTTCAGACAGTGGCTGTTGGATGAACAAATATAGTAGCCTATTCTCAATTATCTACAGTTCGGTGTTCCATAACCTATAGTGTGATTGTGTTTTTATTAATCAGTTTAGACAGTCTTGTTATTAGCTGGTTTTTATAGGCCCACATAACATGAAAATGTATGACCTTGTGAGGAAGATATTATTATAGGCTACTGATTTGATTAAAAATAGCAAAGTTGGACTAAACGGATGAACTATTGAGACCTAAATGAAAGATTATTAGGCACCAGTAGTGGTTGTTTGTATAGTAGACTGTAAAATGACAGTGGACGTCATGTGTTTTCTTTTAAACCTGCAGTAGGTGCTCTCAAGCGGACAGTCCTGATTTGCTGCATTCCTTGAATAGTTCCTTACCCACCGCTGGAAAGAAAGACTTTCATAACTGCTTCCTGCTCAGAGTTGTTTTTCTGATGCATTTTATTGGTACTATGTGTTAGATAACTCTTGATTATCTAGAGTAGGTCACTGAGATCAAACAACACTGGCCAATGTAACAGCACTGACACACAAGACAGCTTCTCATCTCCTTCATCACTCATCATTCATATGTTTTGTGTTCACACTCTGCCTCACTTCTCAAAGTATACTTTACATTTTTAACCCATTGATACCTGATGCAGCATTTGTGTGTGTATCCCTTTAAGACCGCGAACCACGTCACGCGGTTCGCGGTCTTAAAGGGATACACACACAAATGAGGGATATAAACGCAAAATGCTGCATCAGGTATCAATGGGTTAAGTCAGTCAGTCAGTCTGTCTGTCTACTAGAACTATAAGATTTATATTCTTAGAACTTATGTTGTTTGCTTCTTCCTGATGTTATTGTTAATGTTTTATTGTATTATCACGAGGAATTTCCTAAATGGATATTAAAGGTATCCAGCTCTATCCCCGAGTCTCTAACCCACACAGCCTCTTACTCTCTGCCAGGCATCAGCTCTCCGGGAGGCCGGACCCTCTCCGAGGAGCAGTTCCAGTGCTCCATCTGCCTGGAGGTGTTTGTGGAGCCCGTCTCCACCCCGTGCGGCCACAGCTTCTGCAGGGCCTGCCTGCAGGGCTACTGGAACCACAGCAAGAAGTTTGTCTGCCCCATGTGCAAGAAGAGCTTCTCCAAGAGACCCGAGCTGAGCATCAACCGGGTCCTGGCCGAAATCTCCTCCCAGTTCCAGGGGCTGGTACTGGCCGACGGCACCGGGGGGAGCGGGGCTGGCTCACGGGGGTCCACGCTGAATCTGAGTTCAAGTCCCGGCCGCGGGGACCCCTCAGCCGTGGACACCGGGGAGTTCGCCCGAGCCGGGGAGGTTCCCTGTGACGCCTGTATTGGCAAGAAGCTGAAGGCGCTGAAGTCCTGTGTGAACTGCCCCGGGTCGTTCTGCGAGGCCCACCTCAAGCACCACAAGAAGGTTTGTGTCTTCACATTATCCCCCCCATTAGTCTTTACACAAACACAGCAGAGTAAGAGCAGTACACACTATAGTAGAGTAAGGATACTGTGCCTGTGTGCTATACAGTATATATACACACTATAGTAGATGACCACTCAAGAAGTAATCAGCAGTGAGTATCTATGTCAAGATTGCTTCCTCTTGAGTGATTATTTTTTATTAATAACAACAACAAAAAATCACTATTGTTATAGTTTTATACTTCATCACTGTATTATCCATGTTAGATTTGAGGTTGGGTGTCTATAGTATTAGTAATGATTACCTACACTTTAATGGCAGAAGACATTATTGTGCAACTCATTATTTCAGACCTCATACAATTTTCCTTACAAACGTCTAAAATATACTCCTTTCAACATCTCCATATGGTAATTTCATCATTCCTGCTCACTCATGCATTCATTATTTAGATGACTATCCTCGTCTCGTATTCATATATGCGTGTTGTTGTTTCTTACCTTTATCTAGGGAAGGCTTGCTGAGTTTGCGTGCTGTTTTTCATCAATGCTTTGCTCCATATTTTTGCACTTCAGACACACTGAGGCCTGGGAGCTGCCCGGCACCAGCAGCCTCCTGCTGTTAGCCGCTGAACAGCAGATTCACTGGAGCTGTTGGGGGTTAAGAGCCTCAAGCTCACGGTCAAATGAATGCAATTGTCGAGGGATTTGTTCCCAGAGAGCATTGCCGTCAAAAGCTGTCTTCAGCCACATGTATGATTGCTCTCACCTTAAGCCATGCCATTCTCCCACCCAGGTGAAGTCTCTGACCTCCCATCGCCTGATCGAGCCCACCTTCCACCTGGAGGAGAAGATCTGTAAGAAGCACGAGCGTCTGCTGGAGGCCTACTGCCGCACCGACCACACCTGCATCTGCACCGCCTGCGCAGACGCCACGCACAAGTCCCACGACATCGTCTCCACTGAGCGCGAGTGGAAGAAGAAGATGGTAAGCTGCGGCCATAGTCATTCTGAAATTAACATTGATCAGTGGTTCTCCACATGCAGTCCGGAGACCACCAGGGGTCCTTGAAGGACTTCCAGGGGGTCCCCAGCAAAGTGATACATTTACAAGAAGTGAACACAATTAGACAATGCAGAAGAATGATTATATTGATCATAGTTTCACCGTTATCGCTCTGCCTACAATAGAGATAGTCATGGAATTCTGCACAAAAAATCATATCGAACAATAAAAATATTCTCAGATTTGGGTCAGAGAGACAAAATCACATCAAATGGGTCCGTGGACCTAATGTGGATCAAATTGATGATAAAGGTTGAGAATCACTGATCTACAGTAGATAATGAAAACTATAGCTCACTACTATAGCCTACTACTACTACTACTACTAGTACTACTACTACTTAATATTGCATCCATTTTCTAACAGCCAATCTGTACAAATGTGTTCATCAATTGATCTTCCACACTAATGATGGTCTTTGGAGCAACCCAAAACCATTTTTATTTGTAAAATGTACTGCCGTTCTTCACCAGAGCACCTTACAATGAATGAACAGGTATGGATTGTATGTCTTGCTCAAGGGCCCTTCAGCAGGACTGTTGATGGCCACACTGATTGACCTGCAACCTTCAGGTCATGGAACTGTCTCCCTATTGCAACTAGACCACACTGGCAAACCACACCATACATTTTATGCTATTTCCTGTTATATAAATAGATTAATAAATAATAATAAAAATACTAGTACTACTAATAATAATAATAAACATAATAATATAAATAAAGAAATAAATACATACATACAGATCCTTTCCAAAAAATTTGAATATCATGGAAATACCATGGATGACCGTGGGCTTCAGCGGATTGTCAAGCAAAGACGATGAAAGAATTTGGGTGGAGATTCAGAGGGAGTGGAATGAGGCTGGAGTCAGTCATAACTGAGAAGTAACTGATCATGTTCTTCACACTATTCTAATTTCTTGAAATACTGTTTTGGGGGTTTTCTGGAGCTGTAGGCCAAAATTCTGAAAAATGAAACAAATAAAGGCTAGAAATATTTCACTTTGTGTGTAATGAATCTATAATCTATGAAAGTTTCAATTTTGAAAGGAGTTATGGAAAAAAGCGAACTTGTTTTGATATTCAACATTTTTGGAAAGGATCTGTACGTACCTACATACATACATACATACTGTACATACAGTACATA
>NC_139628.1:60100897-60149846 GCF_964638095.1 Poromitra crassiceps | reverse complement strand
AAACGGAGGCTGCGGTGCCATTGCCACCTCTTCCGTCACTGATAGGTACTCGTAGTAATGATAAATAATTTGTTTTGACCTGGCTGGACGACCAGAAGGGCGGGGTTTGATTCAGATGGGCGGGGTTTGATTCAGATGGGCGGGGTTTGATTCAGATGGGCGGGGTTAGATTCAGATGGGCGGGGTTTGCGAGATCGGGACCATGATTCTACAGTAGCAACGTGAGTTTTCAGTCAAACAACACAACACAAAACTGACTTTTTACATGTGAAGGTCTGATCTTGCTGTATTGTGCTGCTTAGGAAAGTACTGTATTATGTTTCTTACAGTAATATATATATATACATATATATACATATATATATATATATATATATATATATATATATACATATATATATATATATATATATATATACATATATATATATATATTATACACAACATAAATCTGATTAGATCAAGAGCCACACCTCAATACCTTCCCACATATCGCCGCTTTCGGGCGTAAACCTTGTATCTCCAAAAAAAAGCAAATTTTCACAAGAAAGCAAAAGCATTGCTATTTGAACATGGTGTAATAGTAATAACAACATTAATAACCAGTAATATAACATGGTGTAATAGTAATAACAACATTAATAAGCAGTAATATAACATCTCCCGCTAGTCCAAAGCACCTGAAACTTCCACAGGTCATTTGTGGGTACGGAATACTAAATGGAAACTAAATCCATTTATGGATTGGGGGGGTGGAGAAGGAAGACAATGGACCGAATTTGGAGATACTACAAGGTTCCCGCCCGACAGCGGCGATATGGTGCGGGTCAGATAGATCCTATGCCTGTGCCCCAGAAAGCCCGTGGTTTTGACCGTGGGCAGACAGCTGCTGACCCAGAGCAACTGAGAAGCTATAGAAAGAGTTCCGCCCGACTGTACACCAGACACCATATCGCTTCCCTGCCAGCCATGTTGAAGATTGCACTAGCACACGCTAGCTGCTGGTGTAGGCTTACTCTGTATACCATGATCGTCCGGCTGGTAACCCGAGGCTCATTACCCTTAAATAAACACTGGATAATTGTTGTGAGCAGATGCCAGCCTTGAACCAGAACATGATCACCTTTAGATCAGACGGACAGACAGAAACAGGCCAGCAGCGATCGATGGTGGAGACCAAATGGAAGGAGACCCAATGAGAGATGCATCTTCATCGAACAACAAAAAAGGGATGGACGATATTGGATTTTTTTGCAAATATCCGATATGCCGATATGACTCTTTTTGCCGATTGTCGTTACAGATACTGTTATTTGTGTATATTTTTCCCCATCTAATTTGAGAGAACATCAAGTCTCCTGTAGTGGAATGAACACATTATTATGCCTATCCTCTTATGATGATGGCCCACTGGCAGATGCAGACATAAATACAATGCTTTTCAAAATGTACACATTCACTGGACCAAATAAGAAAATGACTTCAACTTAGGTTATGTAAAACATGCCATGTTTTTTTTTTTATAAGCATCAAGCATTTGTGCATAATTAAAGCGTCATTTTATGGGCGTGTCATATCAGCAAATGTCCGTTTCGGGCCGATGGCGACATTTCATTTGAAAGCCTTTATGCTGATATCATCATGCATCCCCCCCCCCCTCTCCCCCCAAAAAACCATTAGTGAGAGCGGTCAGACACAAACAGAGCCAAGAGTGACGCACCTCTGATTTAGTCAGACTCGTCCCAACGACGATGCACAATGATGATGATATGATGACATGAGGCACAATTTACTATTGCAGAACCTTAATTAGGTCTGCACACACACACACACACACACACACACGCACACACACACACACACGCACACACACACACACACACACACACAGAAGCTCATTCTCCGTTGGGACAATTTGCACACACACGCTTCATATCCGCCCCCGCTACCCCCCCTGTTCCCCTCCCCTCGCCCCACGATGTATGTAGCACACCCAATGCTTTAATAAGGATCTTCTCACTAATGACTAGTATTATTATTGGAATGTAACCTCTTTTCTATTTAAGGACGAGAGCAGGCACCACTTCCCCCCCCCCCACCCGCTTTCCCTATTCAAACTGTAGAGGAGAACAGTGGCTAAGACAATGCTGCTTGATGACATCATTGCAATGCAGGGCGTTATAAGATCCCCGATAATAATAATAATTGATTTTCAACCCCTTTTTCCCTCGACTGGATTTGACACGCTTTTCAAATAATCACCTGATATTCTGCACTCAACACGGATTTTGGTGGATTTAACTTGCCAGCCGTTTGAATAGACACCTCAAGTAAAGCATATAGCATTCCATATTGCATTCCAGCCCTGGCCAGCGTAGGTACGTGTGTTGCTTGAGCAGATTAGGATTAACAAATTAGAAATAATACAACTCAGATCAGCTTTACTGGACACCACCTCCTTTATGTACCAACACTGTTTGAATGGCAAATGTCCATATTGGACTCCTGCCATGCTGAATACACATCATCTGAATATGGACATAAAAGTGGTCAAGATTAAATTGGAAATATTACTCATATTAGCCATATTACTCAGTTATTGTCAGTTAGAATGCTGCAAACTGCTCTGATTGGAAGGCGTTTAACAATTGTTCAGCGAGGGGGGCCAATCAAGACCGAGTCCAACTGTGAAGTGTTGACTGGACTGCATTGTAAACCAGCAAAATTATCTCACGTCATTGGTAGACCTTGTTTTAAGAAAAGTAGGATTCTAGCAGAGACCAACTAACTTGTTAAGATGTTTTTTTTTTGCAGTGTAGTGCCAGAGTGTCCCCAGAGCACATTTAAAAAGTGCGTTGCGTCATGATTGAAATGGCTGTCTGTGCTCTCTAAATAGCTAGCTGTCACAATCTGAAGAAGCTAAACGTTGCTCTCTAAATAGCTAGCTGTCACAATCTGAAGAAGCTAAACGTTGCTCTCTAAATAGCTAGCTGTCACAATCTGAAGAAGCTAAACGTTGCTCTCTAAATAGCTAGCTGTCACAATCTGAAGAAGCTAAACGTTGCTCTCTAAATAGCTAGCTGTCACAATCTGCAGAAGCTAAACGTTGCTCTCTAAATAGCTAGCTGTCACAATCTGCAGAAGCTAAACGTTGCTCTCTAAATAGCTAGCTGTCACAATCTGCAGAAGCTAAACGTTGCTTGGCAACAGAGAGAGCTGGGGAAGCTAATGACGTGCGGTCATTTCAGTGCGAGTAGCGACGTGTGCTCAGCCTCGTGGCTCGGGGGTTGTGACTGTGAGATCATTCAGGGTAGCGGGGTGGAAAAAGTGATTAGTCAGGGTGACGTGTAACCGAGAGGTCACACGTTCGATCCCCCACCGCAGCCACTGTGTGTCTGTCTGTCTGTGGGCATTTTATTATCATTCTTTTTTGTCTGAGTGACCTGAGCAAGATATTGAGGCCGTGCCCGCTCACTCATTTTCAAATCAGTCTGGATGAGCGTCCGATAAATCAACTCTAAATGTCACGCATCATCTCGGTGGCCCGGTCGTTCTGCCCACTTCACCAGCGGGTCGTGTTAAAGGAGAGGAAGCGCTTCAGATGCAGGTTCAGCTCACAAAGCCATTAATGAGCTCCCACAAATCACTCATAAAGAGTGCTTTAAACTGCCCCCAAGTAGTCAGCTCCCCCAGTAAACTGTAGTACTTTAACGCATGATGTTTCATATACAGTAAGGACACACTGGTCTCCTTGTTCTTTTTCTTTCTTTCTTTCTTTCTTTCTTTCTTTCTTTTCTTTCTTTCTTTCTTTCTTTTCTTTCCCTCCCATCGCTGTGTTTTTGCTTTTGTTAGCCTGACCTCATTTCGCTTTCCCCGAGGGCATCAAACGCAGGGTTTGGAGAGCACAGCATGCCAGAGATGAATGAGAGGAGAGGATGAGGAGAGGATGAGGAGGGGAGGAGGGGAGAGGATGGATGGATGGGATGAAAAGCACTATTGTGATGGTGAATAGAGCGAAGCAGCAGAGAGTTTGTGTAAAGGCAGCTTAAGTGAAGTCTCCACATCCTCCTTAAAACCCGCGTTGACGTCACGGGCGGGCGAGAGCTTGAGGGACAGCGTGAGGCTGTACAGTGTCTCCCCACATCCACACCTGCTATCTTCATATGCTACAATCCTCATGTCCTCCTAGCGCCACACTTGCTTCAGTCTGCTCCACCAACATGTCATGTACTTGACGGTGAAAAGCAATTGCCAGCATTGGATATTTCGATACAGTTTTACAGCCTGGAAATGACATCAAAGCCATATTTGAGAGGACACATTGTATCTTTAGATGATCTGTTGTTGTTTGTGTTGTCTGCAGTGCCGTAAAGCAAGTTGTCAGAATTCAGTGAATTTATGATAGCAGGAGAACACGTGGGTCTGTAGGGTTTGATAGCAGGAGAACACGTGGGTCTGTAGGGTTTGATAGCAGGAGAACACGTGGGTCTGTAGGGTTTGATAGCAGGAGAACACGTGGGTCTGTAGGGTTTGATAGCAGGAGAACATGTGGGTCTGTAGGGTTTGATAGCAGGAGAACACGTGGGTCTGTAGGGTTTGATAGCAGGAGAACACGTGGGTCTGTAGGGTTTGATAGCAGGAGAACACGTGGGTCTGTAGGGGGTTTGATAGCAGGAGAACATGTGGGTCTGTAGGGGGTTTGATAGCAGGAGAACACGTGGGTCTGTAGGGGGTTTGATAGCAGGAGAACACGTGGGTCTGTAGGGGGTTTGATAGCAGGAGAACACGTGGGTCTGTAGGGTTTGATAGCAGGAGAACACGTGGGTCTGTAGGGTTTGATAGCAGGAGAACACGTGGGTCTGTAGGGGGTTTGATAGCAGGAGAACACGTGGGTCTGTAGGGGGTTTGATAGCAGGAGAACACGTGGGTCTGTAGGGTTTGATAGCAGGAGAACACGTGGGTCTGTAGGGGGTTTGATAGCAGGAGAACATGTGGGTCTGTAGGGGGTTTGATAGCAGGAGAACACGTGGGTCTGTAGGGGGTTTGATAGCAGGAGAACACGTGGGTCTGTAGGGGGTTTGATAGCAGGAGAACACGTGGGTCTGTAGGGTTTGATAGCAGGAGAACACGTGGGTCTGTAGGGTTTGATAGCAGGAGAACACGTGGGTCTGTAGGGTTTGATAGCAGGAGAACACGTGGGTCTGTAGGGGGTTTGATAGCAGGAGAACACGTGGGTCTGTAGGGGGTTTGATAGCAGGAGAACACGTGGGTCTGTAGGGTTTGATAGCAGGAGAACACGTGGGTCTGTAGGGTTTGATAGCAGGAGAACACGTGGGTCTGTAGGGGGTTTGATAGCAGGAGAACACGTGGGTCTGTAGGGTTTGATAGCAGGAGAACACGTGGGTCTGTAGGGTTTGATAGCAGGAGAACACGTGGGTCTGTAGGGTTTGATAGCAGGAGAACACGTGGGTCTGTAGGGTTTGATAGCAGGAGAACATGTGGGTCTGTAGGGTTTGATAGCAGGAGAACACGTGGGTCTGTAGGGTTTGATAGCAGGAGAACACGTGGGTCTGTAGGGTTTGATAGCAGGAGAACACGTGGGTCTGTAGGGTTTGATAGCAGGAGAACACGTGGGTCTGTAGGGTTTGATAGCAGGAGAACATGTGGGTCTGTAGGGGGTTTGATAGCAGGAGAACACGTGGGTCTGTAGGGTTTGATAGCAGGAGAACACGTGGGTCTGTAGGGTTTGATAGCAGGAGAACATGTGGGTCTGTAGGGTTTGATAGCAGGAGAACACGTGGGTCTGTAGGGTTTGATAGCAGGAGAACACGTGGGTCTGTAGGGTTTGATAGCAGGAGAACACGTGGGTCTGTAGGGTTTGATAGCAGGAGAACACGTGGGTCTGTAGGGTTTGATAGCAGGAGAACACGTGGGTCTGTAGGGTTTGATAGCAGGAGAACACGTGGGTCTGTAGGGTTTGATAGCAGGAGAACACGTGGGTCTGTAGGGGGTTTGATAGCAGGAGAACATGTGGGTCTGTAGGGTTTGATAGCAGGAGAACACGTGGGTCTGTAGGGTTTGATAGCAGGAGAACACGTGGGTCTGTAGGGTTTGATAGCAGGAGAACACGTGGGTCTGTAGGGTTTGATAGCAGGAGAACACGTGGGTCTGTAGGGTTTGATAGCAGGAGAACACGTGGGTCTGTAGGGTTTGATAGCAGGAGAACACGTGGGTCTGTAGGGGGTTTGATAGCAGGAGAACATGTGGGTCTGTAGGGTTTGATAGCAGGAGAACACGTGGGTCTGTAGGGTTTGATAGCAGGAGAACACGTGGGTCTGTAGGGTTTGATAGCAGGAGAACACGTGGGTCTGTAGGGTTTGATAGCAGGAGAACACGTGGGTCTGTAGGGTTTGATAGCAGGAGAACACGTGGGTCTGTAGGGTTTGATAGCAGGAGAACACGTGGGTCTGTAGGGTTTGATAGCAGGAGAACACGTGGGTCTGTAGGGGGTTTGATAGCAGGAGAACATGTGGGTCTGTAGGGTTTGATAGCAGGAGAACACGTGGGTCTGTAGGGTTTGATAGCAGGAGAACACGTGGGTCTGTAGGGTTTGATAGCAGGAGAACACGTGGGTCTGTAGGGTTTGATAGCAGGAGAACACGTGGGTCTGTAGGGTTTGATAGCAGGAGAACATGTGGGTCTGTAGGGTTTGATAGCAGGAGAACATGTGGGTCTGTAGGGGGTTTGATAGCAGGAGAACACGTGGGTCTGTAGGGGGTTTGATAGCAGGAGAACATGTGGGTCTGTAGGGGGTTTGATAGCAGGAGAACACGTGGGTCTGTAGGGGGTTTGATAGCAGGAGAACACGTGGGTCTGTAGGGTTTGATAGCAGGAGAACACGTGGGTCTGTAGGGGGTTTGATAGCAGGAGAACACGTGGGTCTGTAGGGTTTGATAGCAGGAGAACACGTGGGTCTGGAGGGGGTTTTCGTTTGCGCTTACGTTGATTGTTAATTCCCACATCTGTGGCGTTGAGGCGTGGACTTATCCTTTGCAGCGTGGCCGATTCGTGACCACCGTCCTATCAGGGAGGCATCTGCCAATCAGGAAGCTCCACAGAGCCCCATCCCACAAACCACTCTGCAGTTTGAACCAATCAGAACTCTTCTTATTGCCCAGTTGATGGGCAATTAAAGGGGGTCGTTACTTCTTCTACCATGTTCAACGCTTTATTTATTGATGGTTTATTAAATGACGTGTCTATTATTTATGTGAATACCTGCCTTCTTGTGGAATTATCCGACTTGTTTTGTTGTGTTTCCGACGTGGACGCATGTGAAATCCATATTTGTATGTTTGAAGCTATGAATTCCCTCTATATGTATTTGACATTTCAATCTACCACATGTTGTGGGATATTCAGAGATGGTGGCTGAGGTGAGAATGCACAAGAACACTCCATGTACTGTGTTTTCTGCACTCAATAAAGGTTGCTGCATATTGCTTATCAACTCTACCTAGTGCCTGTTTATTGCTTGTGTGTATGTTTATATCATTTCCACTCAGAGAGACTGACAAATATACAAACAGGGAGCAGGGTGACACGGTTTTGGGGGAAAATAAATAATAAGAATAAGAATAATAACAATAATAATGTAATTGGAATTATTTTGGCTGATATTGCAATTGCGAACTGATTTTCTATATCAGAGGGAATGATAATTGTTACATCATTATTCTAATTTTAATTGAAAAACACTCAAATGGTAAATGGTAAATAGACTGCATTTATATAGCGCTTTTATCCAAAGCGATTTACAATGTGCCTACATTCACCCATTCACACACTGAAGGCAGCCAGCTGCCACGCAGGGTGCTGGCACAGCCATCGGGAGCAATTTGGGGTTCAGTGTCTTGCCCAAGGAGACGTCGAGATGTGAACTGGAGGATGATATATAATATAATATATACATATATTTATTATATAATAATATAATATGATAATATAATATGATGTGTAGCAGGCCAGGACATCTCTGCAGCACAACAATATAATAAATATATACAATATATATTTATTATAGAATATCATAATATGAACTCATACCTTTCATTGCTAGGTGTATCAAGTACTCTTGGTAAGTCAATCTAAATCTAGCGCTCTGAAACTAGTTTCAAGCATTTGCAGGATATCCTTTTGACCCTGGCCGAGCCTTTGGGGGATTGTAATGTGGTTTGAATGTGGACCCCCTCTGGGTGCTGCTCCAGTTCAGATTGTAATGTGGTTTGAATGTGGACCCCCTCTGGGTGCTGCTCCAGTTCCGACAGGCAGGTGGGTGGCTTCTTCAATAGAGTGCCGGGTACCACAGGAATTCAGAGCACTCAATCATATTAGTCTCAGCGTGATGAATTCAGAGCACTCAATCATATTAGACTCAGTGTGATGAATCCAGAGCACTCAGTCATATTAGACTCAGTGTGATGAATCCAGAGCACTCAATCATATTAGACTCAGCGTGATGAATCCAGAGCACTCAATCATATTAGACTCAGTGTGATGAATCCAGAGCACTCAGTCATATTAGACTCAGCATGATGAATCCAGAGCACTCAATCATATTAGACTCAGTGTGATGAATCCAGAGCACTCAGTCATATTAGACTCAGCATGATGAATCCAGAGCACTCAATCATATTAGACTCAGCGTGATGAATCCAGAGCACTCAGTCATATTAGACTCAGCATGATGAATCCAGAGCACTCAATCATATTAGACTCAGCATGATGAATCCAGAGCACTCAGTCATATTAGACTCAGCATGATGAATCCAGAGCACTCAATCATATTAGACTCAGCGTGATGAATCCAGAGCACTCAATCATATTAGACTCAGTGTGATGAATCCAGAGCACTCAGTCATATTAGACTCAGTGTGATGAATCCAGAGCACTCAATCATATTAGACTCAGCGTGATGAATCCAGAGCACTCAATCATATTAGACTCAGTGTGATGAATCCAGAGCACTCAGTCATATTAGACTCAGTGTGATGAATCCAGAGCACTCAATCATATTAGATTCAGTGTGATGAATCCAGAGCACTCAGTCATATTAGTCTCAGCATGATGAATCCAGAGCACTCAATCATATTAGACTCAGCATGATGAATCCAGAGCACTCAATCATATTAGACTCAGTGTGATGAATCCAGAGCACTCAATCATATTAGACTCAGTGTGATGAATCCAGAGCACTCAATCATATTAGACTCAGTGTGATGAATCCAGAGCACTCAATCATATTAGACTCAGTGTGATGAATCCAGAGCACTCAATCATATTAGACTCAGTGTGATGAATCCAGAGCACTCAATCATATTAGACTCAGCGTGATGAATCCAGAGCACTCAATCATATTAGACTCAGCGTGATGAGAAATGTACGTCTGAGACAAACACGTGCATGTCCACGTTTCATCTCAGGGGTCCCAGTGTTTTTAGCACAGTTTTTAGCACAGTTCAAACATGATAGGAGGTATCACACATTCTTCACATTTATTTTGTCATATTTAGTCAGAATGCTCCTACACTTGTAACCCATCCTCTGCTGTTTTTTTTTTTTTTTTTTTTTTTACTTTTTGTTGTTCCCCACACAAACATGTTGGAATGAATGTGTGTGTGTGCAGCTATAGTGCCAAGCTGCATGGTTATTACTGTACTGTTAAAGGCAGCATCTCCCCTAAAACACGTATCTATTCTAGACTACCGCTAGTCTAGTTTGGTTTTTTATACACCCCTTTATTGCAGTCAACTCTCAAAGGTCATTACCATCATACATACAACATCTATATATAGAGCCCGACCGATACTGGATTTCGCTCACTCGCGATCATTGACATGCCCTTAATGTTCACAAACTACTTAGCTGCCTATATATGTCCAAACGGCCATATAAGGCCGACCTCTGGGTGTTGTTCAAAGTCATTCAGGGGTTGAAAAAAGTGTTGCACACTCTGGCTCCATATACATTTTTAGATGACGTTTCGGCCCTCTGTCTTTCTTCCAGATCAACAGAGAGAATAGAAAGGCATTCTGGGAAATGTTGGAAATCACAAATAACTACTAATGCACTGAACAGCACAAGGTGATGATAATTAACAGTACAAGGAGTATCAGAGGGTGGATTCCTCCCCCCTTTAATATCTATTTATTGTGACTGATTTGCATTGTGGGCATGTTTCTGCCTCATCAGCATATTTGCCTGTAGCCTGCTCTGTTGGGTTGAATGGCAGCCAGGAGCGGCGCTGCTGCCAGGTAGGTATTTAGGACAGGTGTGAACACATGACCTCTGACCTGTGAGCGTGTGATCCAGGCATCAAATGTCTAACTGCCATGCCTCTCTGCAGCGCGTGATGATGTTTAGACCATTTATGAGATATAACAACTACATTCCAAATACACAACATTACCATCTTTTTAGTGTTTGTGGACATTTTTTCCCGGCAAATAAGGTGTATTTTATTTTAAGGAAAAGAAAGCTCATTATTTGTGTAGAAATGGACATATGTTGGCGGCAGTAAAGGGAGTTGCAAGTATGGATCATTTTGTTTTGGGGGTTATGAGGCAAAACGGTTGAAAACCACCGAGGGCCAAACTTGGAGCTCAGGCAGAAACAATTTTCTGTCTGACTTAATGAGGATCCACAGCTCATCCGGCAGGTTCTGGCTTAATGGCTGCTGTTGGTAAATGAAAAGAAAACAACTTGTGCACACTGGAGCCAGTAGCTAACCCTAACCCTAACCCACTGGAGCCAGTAGCTAACCCTAACCCTAACACACTGGAGCCAGTTCAGATGTCACACTGTATCAACCCACTCAGCAGAATAAAACGCTGGCATTTTAGGTGTCTGCAGACCAGGGATATGTAGAATGAAAATGTGAAACAAAACATCTGCAAAATATGTTTCTAAACATAAATGTGGTAAGTTACGTCTCTGCGATCTCAACGGAAATTTGAAAAACTTGCTGCCTTTTCAATGTTAATTTGGTTCACAAATGTTCATATTCTATATACCGTAAATTCCGGACTATAAGACGCACCGGTGTATAAGCCGCGGGACCAAAATTGACTATTTTTTTCTTCTATAAGCCGCACCGGTCTATAAGCCGCGGGTGTTTTGATGTTTAATTACCATATGAAAGGGTTCGTGCACAGAGAGGAATGTCGGGAAAGCGATGGCTGTTTGGGGAAGCTCCCATTTATTAACATTTCAACAAAACAAAACAAAAGTCAGGTCACTAATCCCCAGACAAAATCACACAACAATAGGCTATATGTGCAGCAAACCTGTAACCAGAGAAGTCAAGTCACTAATGCTCGTCTTCCTCTTCTTCCTGCGTACTGAAACCACCAAAGTCCTCATCTTCAGTGTCGGAAACGAACAGGTTCAGGGTGGCTTCGTCAACCACTCTCCTCTCTCCTTCATTGTCACTCAAAACCAACGAACTCCTCTTCATCTATAGCTGTGTTTCCATTACAGTTTTTCGCAAAAGAATTGCGATATTTCTACAACTTCGACAATGTACAATTGCGACTTGTAGGCGTTTCCATTGAAGTTGCGTTTGAGTGATTCCCCGTTGCAGCAGCTGCCACAGTGATTACGCACGGGGATCTGCCCCATATCCCGTCCCCTGCATGCTCAAATCCAACCAATGGTCAATGGAAATCCCAACATGAAGTTACAATGCATATAAACGAGCCTGATTATCAATTCAAAAGAAAATTAGTCGCAAAATGTTGCTGGCTGCGTGAATGCAGTCAGCGCGACAGGCAGAGGAAAAAAGGTAGCCTAATAGCCTACAACTGGTCCGATTTAGAGATGGAGGGGGGAAAAGGCTGATTTGGTTCTATAATTGCACCTGAAACGTGTGCAATGTATTAGCCTACTCACAGTCACTGTATTCACTTCAGACAGCACCACCGCACCAGTGTGTGCTTTTCATCCTCTCATCTCGCCGCTGTGCCAAATGCGCGCACACAGGCAGCCTGCTGTCACCATGGACCGATTTCTGCCATTAAACATTATCTAATTTGCCCGGCTACGCTTTTGCACAACACTCGTCTTTCTGCTAGGTAGCGTTGCTTCAAAGTTTTCCACTTGCTGCGGAGGTTTTGACACGGCTATCGAACCTTACTTACCAAACTTATTTTCCGCTCCTTTTCCAAGGGATAATATGGGTCACATGACGTGCAAATGCGAAAAATGTGTTTCCATTACACTTTTGCGATAAACTGCTATATCGACACGTCTGAAAAACCACCTCATGATCATCTACTGCTCGTTCTCATGCTGTCGAGAACGAGCAAAGCTTTTTTTTGGTGAAAGAATCCTCCAGGGCGCTTCTTGTTAACAGTCCGAGTGAGTGGCAGGTCGAACGTCAAAGGCACTTCATCCATATTTATGATCTGCTCCGGTTCGATGGAATATTCCTTGATCTTCCTTTGTGTGAATTCGCCGAAGTTTGTGATTTTCTCCTGGTAGTCGGGGGAGGGAGTTGATGGGCTTGTGGCCGTTTGCTTACCGTAATTACCATATGTAAGTGGTCACGCACAGAGGGGATTGTCGGGAAAGAGATGGCTGTTTGAGGAAGCTCCCATTTACCGTATTACCGTAACATTTCAACAAAACAACATAACACAACACCACCGTTGTTTATTTTTACAGTGCACACAGTGTCCGCGGTGTGGTGAAAAGAGGGCAAGAGAGGAAATTAAAACAGAAGTGGATTTATAGTTAGAAAGAGTGCTAAAAAAGAGAGATTTTTTTTTTTTTTTTTTTTTTTCTGAAAAAATCCATAGATAAGACGCACCGTTATATAAGCCGCAGGGGCCAAAAAACGGGAAAAAAGCCGCGGCTTATAGTCCGGAATTTACGGTAGCCGTGAATTGCAGAAAAGTACAATCCCGACATTTTATTCTGGGAACTGAAGGCTGACTGTATGTAAAAAAACAAGCTTTTTTTTTAAAACCATTTTCTTATTTATTCATTTATTTATTTATTTACCTTTGAAATCTGGTGAATATCCAATGATGCACATGTGTGCCAAGTGCCAACATCAGTAAATCTGTCAGTGAGCAACACGACCAATAGGAACTCAAAATGATGAGGATGTTTATATCTCTAATATTCAATATTTTGAATCGATTGTACTGATATCACTGATATCAATATCCTATTATTTGCTGCTGCATTTTGCCTCTTGAGGATCAGTTTTCCCTTTTTGTGAATTTCTCTCAATCAATAAATTGTGTCATTGATGTCATCGTCCCTCTGTCACTCGTCTACGCCTGCACTGATTTTTGCATTTACATTTTAGGCAATTAGTGAGTGCAAAAGCAGACTAGCTTTAAGTTCGTTGATCAGCAGCGTAACAAGCAGCCAACAGCAGGTAGTGCACGGGTGGAAGCCAGAGAGCTCAGACAGCAGATGTTATCTTACAATATTTACTGTATGAATAATAAAGACGAGGTTAGAGGTTTTTCATTTTTCATGTCTTTTACAAACGAGATGCCAGATGTTTTCTCCGTCGAGACACGTTTCATACGGCTATAGTAGATGAATCTAAGGAAATATTTAAAAATATTTTCAATCCGTTTTACTGGATTATGTGCTCATCTTTCACCCAACAACTTCAAATGTTTTCTCTCCATAGCTGGCCCCATATCTTATAGGAGAAACTTCAACATGAGCTTTTGGGCTGAGTTCGGCTTTCATGGTCTTTGATCTTATGCCGTGCCAAGTGGAAGAAAATAAAATACTAGGTCAAAAGAATAGCAGTATTTTACACAGTGCTATATTCATATATATATATATATATACATATATATATATATATATATATATATACCGTATATATATATATATATATATATATATATATATATATATATATATATATATATAGTATATTTTCACAGTGCTATATTTGGAATCCATACATTTTGAACTCTATGATCTATACCTTCCCTGCCTGCCTTTGTTTTCCATGCCTTTCTGTGGCTTGATGCACTGAATGACTGTTTTCATGTACAACGTGCATGTGTACATGTTGAACATGTACATCAACATCAACGTGTACATGTTGAACATGGAATGAGGCGATCACAGAGAGGACCTTGTTTGCCTGCATACATTTTGCCTGCAAAGGCAGTATGAGCAAAGCAGAATTTGGTCATAAATAAATAAATACATACATAAATAAATACATAAATAAATACATACATACATACAGTACATACTTACATACATACAGTACATACTTACATACAGTACATACAGTACATACATACATACATACATGCATGAGAAGGTATTAGGTGATATAGATGAGAGACGCATAGTATTACTGAAAAAATACAGCAATAATGCAAATGAGATCGCCCTCCCATGGCCAGGAACTGCACTGATACATACACATACGTGCACGCAGACACACACACTTGTGCATTAAAATGAAGATGAACAGCTAGCCGGAGAGCAGACATGGAGCAGCAGTTGGGAGCTGACAGCAAGAGACTTTTTCAGAAAGACAGATCACAAATCAAGAGAGCGCGTGAGAAGCACTGAAGTGCCTCATCATCTCTCAGGCTCTTGTGTTGTGTTGTGTTGTGTTGTGTTGTGTTGTGTTGTGTTGTGTTGTGTTGTGTAGCTCTGCAGAGACAGAAGCTAATCACACCCTATACAGTTTAATAGCAGATTTAAAAGGGGGTAAATGTGTGATGACGAGTCAGTAAATATTTGAAGGGATGACATGTCTGACAACCATGGGATATGAAGAATATCAACCTAGACTTGAAACAAAACATCTGCAAAATATGTTTCTATAAAACAGTTATGACAAACATAAATGACAAACTTGTCAACAGTTAATTTGAAAACGTTGCTGCCTTTCCAACGTTAAATGCAAATGAAACAACTTTGGTTAGCTATACGCAACTATAAGCAACTTTTAGGCAACAAAGCAACTTGGCTTATGGTTTGGGATCAAAGTGAAAGTAGAAACACGTGTCTCGCTCTGGAATCTACAGCTCCACCAATCACATCCCTACATTAGACACCAGCGACGTTCTTCAACATGAGTCATCAGACTCTATGAGGCCATTTACACCTGGCGCTAACATGCATTTTCTTTGATCAGATTGCAATCAGATTGTGTTTTATCACTTGAAATGCCAGGTGCCTAACCCTAACCCTAGTACAGGTGTAAACACCCCCAAAACGCATTGAAGAAGGATTGCAATCTGATCGGTCAACCACCTCCGGAGGTGGTCAGGGATGCATCACTTTAAAGGGAAATCAAACAGTGAATGTCACGTTTGACTGACATCTAAAGGCTGATCCATAACAAACCAAGACAAAACACAAGTCACAAGCTACTTGCAAAAGCACAATAGCATATTTCTACCCAGTAGATGTCAGTTCAATGATACTGTTGAGTTAGAGGAGTGTTATTCATTCAGTAGCCTATTCCTGCTCAGACTTCCTCAAGCGGTTGAGAATTCAAAAAGTCTCCCTTAGATTCTGGGTTCAAATGAGGGTTGAGTGTTGCTGGTGGCAGGTAGGCAGTTGGATATAGGGTTGCTAAACATGCTATCTAGTGTCTTGTGCTTTGTTTTGTGACTGACAGTTGTTGTACACTCAGCGAGCACTTCATTAAGAACACCATACTAATACTGTAGGTATCAGCTGTTAGCTCAGTGTCAACCGACTGTAGGTATCAGCTGTTAGCTCAGTGTCAACCGGCGACCAAAGTGACGTCCACTGCAAGGCTGGATGTGTTCGTGTTACATACATACGCTGCTCTGCTCACCACAGTTGTAAAGAGGTTATCTGAGGTACTGCTGCCTATCTAGGCCACATTAAATGTTTTTTTTTATTTTCAAAATCTGTTTTATTTGATCCAAATTCTTTTTTTTTTCCATTTAAATTTTATTTGATGACTTGGCTCTCAGACAGAATCTTCAACATCTTTCTCATAGTGCACACCAAGTTGTGAGGTGACGCAAGGGTCCCACGCAAGACGGACCCCCCTCTCAAAACACCCCAACTGAAAACGGAGTAATTTCCCAAAGACTATAAAAATGGGACCCATTGCCTCCCTGCTTGGCACTCAGCATCAAAGGGTTGGAATTGGGGGGTTAGATCACCATATGATTCCCGAGCGCGGCACTGCTGCCGCTCACCGCTCCCCCAGGGGATGGGTCAAATGCGGAGAACAAATTTCGCACACTCAGGTGTGTGACAATCGTTGGGACTTTACCTTTACCTTTAGACCTATTTTACAATTATGAAATGATTTAGGTTACTACATTAGCTCTACTTTTTCTTTTGATAATTAGACATACTTTTATCCATTTCAGCCAACATGAATTTGCTCCCCATTGAAGGTACAGTTCAACAGTTAAAACTCATCATGGTCCTTTGTCCAAATTACTTCACTATTAAAGTACTTTCCGTTTGTTCGGCGGGACACTCATAGCCTGAACACGAGAGCTAGTGTAGCGGACTTGAAACTACCCAATCTAAAAAGCAAGGTGGGGAGAAGTACATTCCTCTATACGGGGGGGGGGGGGGGGGGGGGGGGGGGGGGGGGGGAAGGGGGGGGGGAGAGTGGAACAAGATCCCTAACAAAATGAAGTCTGTCAATTCTCTGAATGGTTTTAAGAACCTTCTGAAAGAATTCTTGCTCAGTAAGCTAGAGTAACGTGCTGAGCCTTTCGTTGAAATGGTTTTTTCCTCCATCTGCAATGACCGTTGTAACGTAATTTTCTTTATCAGGCAGACGAACCGCTGGCTGTGGTGGCAGGGGAAACAAACACAGGGACGTCCGTCTCAAGATCTGCCTGCGGAGTGGACTGGATGATTTCAGCAACCAGTTTCATCGATACAATATGTATTGTACATGTTGCTGAGATACTAAATGAACACCTTTTTCTTTGCTTATTTTCCATTTGTGCACTTCTAGTTTATAAGTCCTCATCTGTAAATATATCCATACAGTATGGTTTCCTATAATTTGACAACAAAGCTATATGGACAATATGTAGGCTTTCTCCTAAGGTTTAGAGACACTGACAGTTTTATTCTTGTAATTATTGTGTTTTCAATTTGTTTTCAATTTGTGTAATGTAAATCATGGTTCCTACACATTTTCAATTAAAAAAAGTATTTTTTTTCCAGACCTTGATTTTTTTTATATTACCCCTGCTAACTAACATCTTGCCCTGATAACTACCTCATATCACTGTAAAGATAAACAAACTGGACTCGATGTGAGTTTACAACATAAAAGCTACAATGTGTATACCAGACCTGAAAGATTTTACACTTTTCCAGACCTTTCATATCTCCAAAACAAGACCTGGTAATGATCAAATTCATTTATAATGCTTTTTAATGGCTGCCTGGTAAATTGTAATATTTCTACATATTCAAAACACGTTTTTACATTCACCCCATTTTCATTTTGGTTCTTATGATACAGGAATAACACAGTTGTCATAATTGGAATGCTGTATTTTAATGATCCAATAAAAAACACATTTAGTAAAAGCTGCACAATATAGATGTATTCTGCCGGGGCCTGGGGTCCAGACGTCAGTCTTGCTGCTGTGGAAGACAGACATTGAGAGACCACTCATTAGTTGAAGTGCATCACATGCAGCAACAACAAAAACAGTAATTATTATTTTCGGTTAGGGGGGTTCAACTACAACAAAAAACAGGAAAAGCAAAGGCCACTACGGTCTGGTGTGTGTTATCCTTGCTGATAAGCAAAGGTTCTACCCTTTTTAATTTGTATTTATTTATTGATGATGGCCTGATGAAAGATGATCGAAATTGTAATCTCTGTAGAAGTGGGCAATTCATCAGAAACACGGGCTGTACTTATAATCAAGTGGGCTGACAAGTTTCACGTACAATATAGTTTCTTAGCAGCAACATGACAAACAATTGACAGTAAGACCACCATCAAATACAGACATTGCCAAAATAATTCATCTGGATATTTGAGCATTGTTTACTGGTGATTTGCTAATGTTAGCCAATGTAAAAAGAATAACTTGGCACACAAACCTTACATCCAAGAGCTGTTTCATCGGGAGGGCTTTCTTCCTCTGTGGCATATGGTGTGGTCTCTCTCTCTCATACAGTAACTGGGAAAGGGTAGATGAACATGGTTATTATCTAACATTTCATCTCTCAATCACTCCACTTGCCTGTAAAGATACCTGGCATAGCATCGATAGAGTCCCGACTCAGCCTTCATTCAGAATGAAGGTTCAGTCTCACGTAGAGACTACTAGCATTACTTAGTTCGCTTTCTGCTAATGTAGCACAGCTAACATTACTACTATTATGCTTCTCTTCTCGTAGTTAGCAAGCTAACATTGCTAGCCCCGGACCTGAGGCCAGAGACAGTTCGCTACCAGCTGAAAAAAAACACCAACCAACCTGTCCTTATGAACAATTATCCGCACAACTAACATTACTTCAGAGTAAAATTATAGCGTAAGTTACCTGTCCAGAAGCAAGAAAGCCAGCTTTCCTGGCCACTTTTGTTGTGTAGACGGCAGTGCCTGCCGGGGGACGCCATTGTTGTTTACTGCTCTGTGAGCTACTTCATGAGACAGTCAGGGCTGCCTCTTGTGGAGTTCTGCCTTCTGATTGGATAGAAATTGGCGACGACCCCAAAATCTTTCAGAGCTGATTCTAGTGAATGAGAGGCTCTGTGGTGATGATGTCATACACCAGATACCATACAATAGTGGTTCCTAAGTGAATATATAGCTGTTTTAGACCTATTTTAACACAAAAACATCGCTGAATGCAGCTTTAAGACCGGGTGATTGGGGACTACAGGTGCAAATGCGGACAAAAGCCTTGTCCCCATTTGGTAAACAGCTGGGGCCGGTTGCACCAACTGGTCTTACGACTGGTCTTAAGCTAAGTCGGTCGTAACTTTACGACCTAACAGCTACGCCGGTTGCACCAACTCTCACTAAGACCGGTCGTAAATATTACGCCTAGTCCAGAGCAGGCGTAAGGTGCAGTATAGACGGTTTTCACCTGTGTGTTGCACAATAGTCACAACCCCTCAGCACGGCTGTATTCAGCCCTCAATTATAAACCACAAACCGGAGTACGTTATAAATATAGTCACGACGTTAACAACTAACCAATGCTGGGGGTCCGTATGGAAAGTGGAAATCGAAATGGTTAAAAGTTAAATCAATTTGGTCATTCAGTGGCATTTTACTGCCATGTAAAGTAACGACAAGTAACAGTTAGCCGCTAACATTAGCCACACTATTACAGCCGATTACCCATCAGCGGAGCGTCATTGGACGTCAGCACACTCTTCTAAACAGGTCGCGTGCCGCATTCCAGTGGGCATTCCCATGCTTTCACATGGACGCGCATCGCTACGACCGACGTAGTTAAAACCAGACGTAAGTCCTGTTGGTGCAACAGGCGTAAGTCCACTCTAAAGAATGGTCTTAACTAAGACCGACGTAGGAGTTACGACCAGGCATAGTTAAGACCAGTTGGTGCAACCGGCCCCTGATCTTTGGGTTAGTGGTTAGGGTTAGGGTTAGGGCAAAGCCGTCACTCCAATGGACCAGTTTTTTACTCTCAAGAGTTCCAGGAAGTAAGGTCCTGGATTAAGCAGCACTGTCGAGTTGCAGCAAAATGGACAGTTTGTGTTGTACTCTGAAAGGATTTGTAGTTGTCATAGACTGTGCTCCATAGTTGATTGCTCTATTGCTGACAAAAAGTGTGTTACTGTAAGTCGCTTTGGATAAAAGCGTCTGCCAAATGACGTAATGTAATGTAATGTAATGTAATGTAATGTAATGTAATGTAATGAAAGGTTTTTTTTTACAATCAAATTGTACATTAGCTATATTTTAACATTCAAAAGTAGCGCGAGACTCCTTCCTGGCTGTTCATTGGCTAATGTGTGTAGTGTGTAGCCTACGGTGTGTAGATCTGTGTGTGTAGCATACTGTGTGTAGATCTGTGTGTGTAGCCTACTGTGTGTAGATCTGTGTGTAGATCTATGTGTGTAGCCTACTGTGTGTAGATCTGTGTGTAGATCTGTGTGTAGATCTGTGTGTAGCATACTGTGTGTAGCCTACTGCGTGTAGATATGTGTAGCCTACTGTGTGTAGATCTGTGTATAGCCTACTGTGTGTAGATCTGTGTGTGTAGCCTGTGTGTAGATCTGTGTGTGTAGCCTGTGTGTAGATCTGTGTGTGTAGCCTACTGTGTGTAGATCTGTGTGTGTAGTCTACTGTGTGTAGATCTGTGTGTGTAGCCTAGTCAAGTCAAGTCAAATTTATTTATATAGCACCTTTCATACACAAAGGCAATTCAAGGTGCTTTACAAAAAATAATTGAAAAAACAAGCAGCAAAGCAATGCATATATAAAAAACACAGCCGACAGTTTTAGTTAGAATATATACTCAAATTAACAAACATGAAACATTATTTCTGTTTTAAATAAGTTACAAGGCATTC
Organism: Poromitra crassiceps; assembly: GCF_964638095.1. Classification (NCBI taxonomy): domain Eukaryota; kingdom Metazoa; phylum Chordata; class Actinopteri; order Beryciformes; family Melamphaidae; genus Poromitra; species Poromitra crassiceps. Next base: position 60,129,262 of record NC_139628.1, on the reverse strand, counting down.
TTCAGTCTTATTTTTGGTTGTTTGTTTGTTACATGTTGTGGGAATTTCAAAAATGCATCAAACATTTTGAGCTTTACCAGTTACAATCGGCTAACTTGGTTCTGCTCCAATTTGGTCTTGTTACAATGTGCCTAACATGGACCTTACTTTTGAACATAATGAGCTTTACCAGTTACAATCGGCTAACTTGGTCCTGCTGCAAAAGTGGTATAGCTTTACCAGTTACAATCGGCTAACTTGGTTCTGGCTACAATTTTACCACTGATTATCCACATGTCATTTTTGACACACCTACTAGCCTACTGTGTGTAGATCTGTGTGTGTAGCCTACTGTGTGTAGATCTGTGTGTGTAGCCTACTGTGTGTAGATCTGTGTGTAGCCTGTGTGTGTGTGTGTGTGTGTGTGTGTGTGTGTGTGTGTGTCGATCTGTGTGTGTAGCCTACTGTGTACTGTGTGTAAGGCAAGTTCCTCCAGAGTTCCTACATGAGAGGGGGAGGGAGAGAGAGGAAAGGGGGTTGAAGACAGACAGGAGAAATACAGCGTCGCTTCCAGCAGAGACTCTGCTGCGCCGGATTGCGGGGGAGGAGAGCAGAAACAGGAAGGGAAGAAGAGAGAGAGAGAGAGAGAGAGAGAGAGAGAGAGAGAAGGAGGAGGGTATAGCTTCTATTTATAAACCTGAAAGAGAACATTGGGATAGGGTTATGGAAAAAGGAGAGGGGGAGAGAGAGAGGGGGGGAGACAGAGGGGGAGGGGGGGAAGACGAATGGGTGAAAAAGATGAAAAGATGAAATGACACACAAAGAAAAGACTGCTGAGCTGGGAGAGCAAGAGCACAGAGGGAGAGAGAGAGGGAGAGAGAGAGAGGGGGGGGGGAGAGGGAGAGAGAGAGGGGGGAGAGAGAGGGAGAGAGAGAGGGGGGAGAGAGAGGGAGAGAGAGAGAGGGGGGGGAGAGGGAGAGGGAGAGAGAGAGAGAGGGGGGGGAGAGAGAGGGAGAGAGAGGGGGGAGAGAGAGGGAGAGAGAGAGGGGGGGGGATACATTTGCCTTGACTGACACTGCGACAGGGAGACAGCACAAGAGAGAAAGCAGAATCCCGATTCCAAGAATTTCTCGCTCTACAGCGACACGATCTCTGCAGTGGGTTTGCTCTGTAGTTGTTATACTAAATATTCTATGTGCGCGCACACACACACACACGCGCGCACACACACACACGCACACACACACACATGCGCGCACACACACACACACACGCGCGCGCGCGCGCGCACACGCACACACACACACGCGTGCACACACTCACACACACGCACACGCACACACGCGCACACACGCGCACACACACACACACACACACACACACACACACACACCGATGCATACAGGTGAAGAACTTTTGCACACACATGCACCATGCAAGCACAGATATAAGGATAGATCCTGATAGAAGAGGACACAGAGAAAACATGTATTTTGTGGTAAAAGGTGTTAAAACACTTCAAATGCCTACAAAAGATACGGTACAGTACTTTCAGCTATAGATGTGATGTCAAATCAGAAATCACAATATCAACTGTGTCACATGGAAACGGAGTCAAAAGAAGACATACAGGAGAATCAATAATGCTGAATAGATACTGGGGGGGGGAGCTGGGGGGGGGCAAATCAATATTTGCAGGAAGTGAGAGTGAAATCAATAAAATCTTCGAGACCTGGACAAGTGGTCGTTAGAGAAAAAAGAAGAAAAAAGTGTCTTCAACATCTTATTGACACTGCAGAGAACTCAATCTCTCTGAGTGGATTTAAGGGCCACAAACAGTACAAAAGTAACATGTTACATGTAATATATTACTTTTAGCAGTAACTCAGTAATATAACTTATTACTAATAGGATTTCAATAATAGCATGCCAGTTACTTTGTCAAGTAACACAAGTTACAATTTGAGTTCAATTGTTTTAATCAAAGAACATATTTAAATAAAAATACATTTATTTCCTAATCTAATTGTGTGTTTTTATGCAAATAACCACTATAGGTGACAATAACAAAGGAAAAGGATTTAGAATTCTGGACAGTTTATAGTGACTTCAACACTGTTTAAATTATTTTTCGGGATGGTTCCGGGTCAGCGATATCATTCTGCTACTGCTGTTGTTTTGGTGAAAGCAATGCAAAAGTACTGTAATAAGTAACACGTTAATCTACACAGACAGTAATATTGTGTATTACTTTCAAATCAAAGTATCTAGTAATATGTAGTATATTACATTTTGAAAGTAACTGGCCCAACACTGGCCACAAAGATTGTAAATCGTCCATAAAGTTACAATAATTGCATTGTATCCCGAGTGGCTTCATTGCTGGTCCTTGTCTCTGTCACAGATGAACTAAGAGGCAGATATGTGTCTGATTGAATGTAGACTCAGCTCTCAGTCTTAATCTGTTTCACGACTGTAAGACAGAGAATATTACTATTTCAATCTTTTCATAACGTTAGGTGGTGCTGTTGGAAGACTTGCATCGGAGAACCAATCATGAGCGTTGTGGGCGGGCCTGCTTTCTGGGGGCAGTGACGCTCATGCAGAACCGGTGCTGTCGCGTTTGCGGAGAAACATATTAATCACTTAGAAACAAACATAACCTGTTAATAGGACGTGTTTCATCCGGCCCCGGCGGCTAGAGGTCTTTTCCCCAGCGATAAGCCCGACTCCCAAGGCTAACGTTACAGAGCCTGCTGATGACTCACAGTGGCAAGCGGACCACTTCCGGGTAGGAAAAATGATTGTAAAATAAACAACAGGTATAAATTCTCTTTGCAGCACATCAGTGTCTTGCTCTATATTGGAGCTATGAAACATTGCATTGCCGCTACCAAATAAAATTCTAATAATAAATGTAGGCGTGTCTGCTGCCGGCCGTTCTCGCCGGGCTCTGAACCAGATTTGGAAGAGTAAATTCCCAGATGTTTGGTGGTTAGGTGGCGCTGTTAGCGCCGCTCACCAAACGTCTGGAAACCGAGACTAGATTGAATGTGTGCAGCTTCGGCCCTCCTCACACTAGTTACTTGAGGTTGTTTGCAGTGTAAGTGATCAACATGTTTCCCTCACACTAGTTACTTGAGGTTGTTTGCAGTGTAAGTGATCAACAGGTTTCCCTCACACTAGTTACTTTAGGTTGTTTGCAGTGTGAGTGATCAACAGGTTTCCCTCACACTAGTTACTTTAGGTTGTTTGCAGTGTGAGTGATCGACGGGTTTCCCTCACACTAGTTAATTGAGGTTGTTTGTAGTGTGAGTGATCGACGGGTTTCCCTCACACTAGTTACTTGAGGTTGTTTGCAGTGTGAGTGATCAACAGGTTTCCCTCACGCTAGTTACTTGAGGTTGTTTGCAGTGTGAGTGATCAACAGGTTTCCCTCACATTAGTTACTTGAGGTTGTTTGCAGTGTGAGTGATCGACGGGTTTCCCTCACACTAGTTACTTGAGGTTGTTTGTAGTGTGAGTGATCGACGGGTTTCCCTCACACTAGTTACTTTAGGTTGTTTGCAGTGTGAGTGATCGACAGGTTTCCCTCACACTAGTTACTTGAGGTTGTTTGTAGTGTGAGTGATCGACGGGTTTCCCTCACACTAGTTACTTGAGGTTTGTAGTGTGAGTGATCGACGGGTTTCCCTCACACTAGTTACTTTAGGTTGTTTGCAGTGTGAGTGATCAACAGGTTTCCCTCACACTAGTTACTTGAGGTTGTTTGCAGTGTGAGTGATCAACAGGTTTCCCTCACACTAGTTACTTGAGGTTGTTTGCAGTGTGAGTGATCAACAGGTTTCCCTCACACTAGTTACTTGAGGTTGTTTGCAGTGTGAGTGATCAACGGGTTTAAGCCTATTCTATTCTTTCACTCGTCACTCGTTCACTCTGCATAGGACCATTAACTACATAGCAAACAGAGCTGCTGTTTCTTCAGTGTTAGATCAAGGCTTCCCACTAGTGGTGATAGTGAAGGATTGCAGCCTCCAACACATTTCCACATGGCTATCTTCAAATAAGGACTGAGAGCTTATTTTGAATAAGGAATACAAGACAACTAACACAGTCCCTCTGTAACATGAATGCTGTGGAATCATTCTGATGTCTGATTACAACAACCACAGCTTTGTGCACTAACAATATTACAAATTGCCCCTTTACGTATATATATATATATATTAGGGCTGTGGCGATTCACTTATCTCCCGATTCGATACTATCACGATTCTTGGGTGCCGATTCGATTTATATTGCGATTCTTAAGTATTGCGATTCTACGATTATTGCGATTCGATATTACGATTTTTGTTTTTGTTTTCTTTTATTTTTTCAGTTTGTTTGCTTTTTTACACTAGATTAGAACATGGGAAAAGTTGAATCATACACTAGAGACTGTATATTATATATCATGAGTAGGGCTGGGCGATATAGTTAAAAACAGGGGCGGACTGGGACCATAATTCAGGCCGGGCATTAGATACCAAGCAGGCCAGGCCGATATGGGCCGACGCGCGTGAAATTTGGGCCGTTTGAAGCCCAATTTGGGCCGTTTGAAGCCCAATTTGGGCCGTTTGAAGCCAGATTTGGGCCGTTTGAAGTCCAATTTTACAATGAGATGCACCCACTTTAACCCTGAAGTGTAATTATTACTTCAGACTAACTAATAAAGTAATAAAACCACTAGTAAACCAGTAAGCGGCGCCTGGCCTGCTGTTCAGTGAGTGGCCTGACTGCAAGCACCCAAAAAAAAAAAAAATTTAATGAATGTGAATCGATTTTTCCCCCCACCCCTAATATATATATAGATAGATAGATAGTAGGGCTGTGGCGATTCACTTATCTCCCGATTCGATACTATCACGATTCTTGGGTGCCGATTCGATTTATATTGCGATTCTTAATTATTGCGATTCTACGATTATTGCGATTCGATATTACGATTTATTGCGATTTTTGTTTATTTTTTTCTTTTCTTTTTTCAGTTTGTTTGCTTTTTTACACTAGATTAGAACATGGGAAAAGTTGAATCATACACTAGAGACTGTATATTATATATCATGAGTAGGGCTGGGCGATATAGTTAAAAACAGGGGCGGACTGGGATCATAATTCAGGCCGGGCATTAGATACCAAGCAGGCCAGGCCGATATGGGCCAACGCGCGTGAAATTTGGGCCGTTTGAAGCCAGATTTGGGCCGTTTGAAGTCCAATTTTACAATGAGATGCACCCACTTTAACCCTGAAGTGTAATTATTACTTCAGACTAACTAATAAAGTAATAAAACCACTAGTAAACCAGTAGGCGGCGCCTGGCCTGCTGTTCAGTGAGTGGCCTGACTGCAAGCACCCAAAAAAAAAAAAAAAAAAGATTTTTTTTTTTTTTTAATTTGCGATTATCGATTCTGGAATAAAAGATCGATCCAAAAAATCGTGACATTAAAAATCGCGATACTTAGGTGAATCGATTTTTTCCCCCACCCCTAATAGATAGATAGATAGATAGATAGATATATATATGCAGTTATAATTATATATATATATATATATATATATATATATATATATATATATATATATATATACATATATATATATATATATATATATATATATATATATATATACATATATATATATATATATATCTTATATATCTTAGAAAAGGCTTGGTTGATGAGGAGGAATGAAATGTATAGACAAAATAAGAAAAAGAAAATGTATATATTTTGTGTAACTGTGTCATATAATCCCATTTGGGATGGGCCACAATGTGGCATGACACGCAAATAAAATAATTATTCATTCATTCATTCATTCATTCATTCATTCATTCATATATATATATATATATATAATGTATATATATGTATATGTATATATATATATTAGAGATGGGAATAGATTAATTTTTTTAATCTAGATTAATCTAGATTAATCCTGGTCATTAATCTAGATTAATCTAGATTAAAATGGGTCATTTGAAGTCTGTCGAAGCCATTCAAAATATGTGTGTGCAACATAAATAATGACTAGAAGTAAGTCCTTGTGAACAGGTTTCTGTTTATTCGGTTGTTCACGCCCCCCCACAGCAGCCAGGATGGGGGAGGCAGACATAAATGTCCGCGCTTACATACCTGTTCCATTCTAAAGTGATAATCATCATGGCCTGCTCAATATAAGTGGACCCTGCTACCAGACAACTTTGAGAATAATAATATATATAATAATAATAATAATACAGTGGAGCTGCTCAGTGGCCAGCAGATCAGACTGTGGTTGTACTGGACAGCTTCCAGGTATGAATGTGTGTGAATGTGAACAGGGCGCTCCTGAAAAAGAGAGCATTGCTCTCAGTGAGACTCCCCCTGTATAAATAAAGGTAAAAAAATAAATAAAAAAAAAATAGATTAAAATAGATTAACGGCGATAATTTTTTTATCGCGCGTTAAGAGTCTCGCGTTAACGCAGCCATTAATGGCGTTAACTATCCCATCTCTAATATATATATATATATATATATATATATATATAATTATAACTGCATATATATCTATCTATCTATCTATCTATCTATATATATATATATATATATATATATATATATGTGCAAAATATGCAAAGACTGGACATGAACAAATTAGTGATGTCTTTCACTATAATATTCCAAGTTGTAGGGCTGTGCAATAAAATCGATACGCCAATATATCACAATACTTTTTTCCGCAATACTGTATCGATATTTAAGGAAAAATATCGTGATATATCGCCATATCGATTTGTTTGCACAGTCCTGTGTTCAGTGATACAATAACAATACTTTTTATTTCAGTGCGTTCAGTAATACACTCAACACTCAGTAGCTTTGACTAAATTTGTCCACCAAGTTATCAATATAAAGTGATGCAAATTTTATTACACTACCTGAGTGGTACACAGTGAGTTGTATTTTTAGCTCGATTTTTTTTAATTTTGAGTAAATTCAGTAAACCCTCCATGGTCTGCCCCACCACCCCTACAAAACCCTCCATGGTCTGCCCCACTACCCCTACAAAACCCTCCATGGTCTGCCCCACCACCCCTACAAAACCCTCCATGGTCTGCCCCACCACCCCTACAAAACCCTCCATGGTCTGCCCCACCACCCCTACAAAACCATCCATGGTCTGCCCCACCACCCCTACAAAACCCTCCATGGTCTGCCCCACCACCCCTACAAAACCCTCCATGGTCTGCCCCACCACCCCTACAAAACCCTCCATGGTCTGCCCCACCACCCCTACAAAACCCTCCATGGTCTGCCCCACCACCCCTACAAAACCCTCCATGGTCTGCCCCACCACCCCTACAAAACCCTCCATGGTCTGCCCCACCACCCCTACCTGTGTCACTTGTTGCAAAAAGCATCTGCTGTCTAGGCCCGTTCTGTCCACCTTCTTTTGTTGAAAGCTCCCAAAACAAACTGTGCACTCAGTCTGTTGTCTTTCAGTCTGCAAACTGTGCACTCAGTCTGTTGTCTTTCAGTCTGCAAACTCTGCACTCAGTCTGTTGTCTTTCAGTCTGCAAACTCTGCACTCAGTCTGTTGTCTTTCAGTCTGCAAACTCTGCACTCAGTCTGTTGTCTTTCAGTCTGCAAACTGTGCACTCAGTCTGTTGACTTTCAGTCTGCAAACTGTGCACTCAGTCTGTTGTCTTTCAGTCTGCAAACTCTGCACTCAGTCTGTTGTCTTTCAGTCTGCAAACTGTGCACTCAGTCTGTTGACTTTCAGTCTGCAAACTCTGCACTCAGTCTGTTGCCTTTCAGTCTGCAAACTGTGCACTCAGTCTGTTGTCTTTCAGTCTGCAAACTGTGCACTCAGTCTGTTGTCTTTCAGTCTGCAAACTGTGCACTCAGTCTGTTGTCTTTCAGTCTGCAAACTCTGCACTCAGTCTGTTGTCTTTCAGTCTGCAAACTCTGCACTCAGTCTGTTGACTTTCAGTCTGCAAACTCTGCACTCAGTCTGTTGTCTTTCAGTCTGCAAACTGTGCACTCAGTCTGTTGACTTTCAGTCTGCAAACTCTGCACTCAGTCTGTTGTCTTTCAGTCTGCAAACTGTGCACTCAGTCTGTTGACTTTCAGTCTGCAAACTGTGCACTCAGTCTGTTGTCTTTCAGTCTGCAAACTGTGCACTCAGTCTGTTGTCTTTCAGTCTGCAAACTCTGCACTCAGTCTGTTGTCTTTCAGTCTGCAAACTCTGCACTCAGTCTGTTGTCTTTCAGTCTGCAAACTCTGCACTCAGTCTGTTGTCTTTCAGTCTGCAAACTCTGCACTCAGTCTGTTGTCTTTCAGTCTGCACTCAGTCTGTTGTCTTTCAGTCTGCAAACTGTGCACTCAGTCTGTTGTCTTTCAGTCTGCAAACTGTGCACTCAGTCTGTTGTCTTTCAGTCTGCAAACTGTGCACTCATTATGTTGTCTTTCAGTCTGCAAACTCTGCACTCAGTCTGTTGTCTTTCAGTCTGCACTCAGTCTGTTGTCTTTCAGTCTGCAAACTGTGCACTCAGTCTGTTGTCTTTCAGTCTGCAAACTCTGCACTCAGTCTGTTGTCTTTCAGTCTGCAAACTCTGCACTCAGTCTGTTGTCTTTCAGTCTGCAAACTCTGCACTCAGTCTGTTGTCTTTCAGTCTGCAAACTCTGCACTCAGTCTGTTGTCTTTCAGTCTGCAAACTCTGCACTCAGTCTGTTGTCTTTCAGTCTGCAAACTCTGCACTCAGTCTGTTGTCTTTCAGTCTGCAAACTCTGCACTCAGTCTGTTGTCTTTCAGTCTGCAAACTCTGCACTCAGTCTGTTGTCTTTCAGTCTGCCGCAGCCAATGACTGTAACAATCTGCACACACAAAAACAAAACACTGCAACTGGACAATTTTATCAGGAGCCACTTTGACACACACACACCCACACCCACACACACCCACCCACCCACACCCACACACACCCACCCACACACACACACACACACACACATCTTTGAAAGAGCCATAATCCAAAAAAGTCTATTTAAAAGTTTATTTTAGATTTGTATCTACAGTATTTATTTATTTTAAGTAGCACTTAAAAGAGCCACTACCCATAAAGGAGGCGCATGTGGCTCTGGAGCCGCGGGGTGAGTATCACTGCTGTAGGCTACATGTATGTTTCTTATGTAGCGTTTGCTGTCGCACAACAAAGCCACTTACAATAGTACATTTTGTCAACAGTAGTGACATCGATTGTGCAACACAGTCTGCATCAGCTAAGACCTTTTAAAGATAAGTAGCATTTGTCAATACTGGAATAAGTAGCATTTGTTTTTGTTTTCTTTGAGAGGAGCGGTTAGTTCAAGAAGGTTCCAGGTGGAGCCTGAAGACGTGTGTTTTTAGTCTGTGCAGTCAGTGGTTCCAGGTGGAGCCTGAAGACGTGTGTTTTTAGTCTGTGCAGTCAGTGGTTCCAGGTGGAGCCTGAAGACGTGTGTTTTTAGTCTGTGCAGTCAGTGGTTCGGCCGGGGGAGCTCGTTCCACCGTTGTGCCGAATTCTGCATCCCCACCTGGCGGGAGCACATTGTATACGGCAATGCAACTGTTTACAAATGATCTCTGGTAGACGTGACCTCCAGGCCAGCAGGGGGGTCTGTCCTGCCTCATGGAGACCCACGTTGATGCATCGAGGTGACTTCCATGTTCGGGGGTCTCTGCTGGCGCATGGAGGCCCACCTTGGTGCTTTAAATCCGGCTACAGGTGACCTCGAGGCCTGGGGCTCTCTCCTGGCTTATGGAGGGTGGATTTTGTACCTGCTGAGATTTGCATTCCTGTTTTTTCGTTTGTTAAAACATCCCCAAAATATGGTGGGGATGCAATTTTTGGCGGGGATGCCGAATTTGCCCTAACAGCGGGATGAGCGACTTTTGAGCCCACATAGCGATGGAGGGGCGAGGCGACCTGCAAGGGTGGAGGGGCGGAGGGAGCGAGGCGAGGTTTGGAACCTGACCATAGGTTGCAGATAGGGCAATTTATTTAACAATAAACAAATGTCCAAATGTGTAGTGTCGTTAGATCTGTGTTATGTTCTGTGACTGTGATATTAAATATGACAAAAGCAAGACACATTCCATACATAGTTCATAGTTCATAGTTCCTGTTTGGAACTGGAAATACAGCTTGTCGTGATCTCGGGCTCGACCTTTGTGTCCTGTCTTGATCTCAGCTCTTGATCTCTCACACAACTAATTAATAGTACCTTTCTTCACTTCCTTGTTTCTAATCCATTAAGCCCCGCCCTTCTTTCATGCTGTCTGCCTATAGAGACACTGCGGAGCGCGTCATTATTCAGAAGCCACGCCCAAAACGGGGGGAAACAGAAACCCCCCCTCCAATCCTGGCGTTCTCCTATGTCGCGTGCATGGTTGCGTGTTGCACCAAAAGATCGTATATACGGAAGATGAACACTCCAACTTACTTCCTTGACAGCTAGATCCACATTTTTCTTCTCGCCAATTCTCAATGGCTTCCTTGTTTTGCTCAGGAGTACAAAAAAAACTTTTTTTGTTGGCTTTTACATTTGTTGTCTGCGCAGCCCACCACACAACAGATTTTAGCTATGTTTAATTCAAGGAAAATTAGGCTGGTCTATGGGAGTGAACGGAGAGCTTTCCCCCGTGATGGGTGTGGGCGTGACCTATTTCATGCAGTGTCTCTATGGAGAAGAAAGTGTGCAAATGTGCTCCAATCACAGATGGCCATGCCGGCCCGGTACATCCCAATGCTCCAAGCACACGCCTCTCATCCTGGGCAGAGCAGCCAAGAGAGACACACGCATCTGCAGGTATGACTTCACCTCTTTTATTGTAAGTTTAAAACATCATCTGATTGCATTTGATCAGATTAAATGTCATTCAATTAAATCTCATCATGAAGTTAGTTTTACTTTCATACCCTGTGTCTGTCAGACAGATATATTACTGTAATATGAAGTTAGCTTTACTTTCATACCCGGTGTCTGTCAGACAGATATATTACTGTAATATGAAGTTAGCTTTACTTTCATACCCAGTGTCTGTCAGACAGATATATTACTGTAATATGAAGTTAGCTTTACTTTCATACCCTGTGTATGTCAGACAGATATATTACTGTAATATGAAGTTAGCTTTACTTTCATACCCGGTGTCTGTCAGACAGATATATTACTGTAATATGAAGACTGAAGTTAGCTTTACTTTCATACCCTGTGTCTATCAGACAGATATATTACTGTAATATGAAGTTAGCTTTACTTTCATACCCTGTGTCTGTCAGACAGATATATTACTGTAATATGAAGTTAGCTTTACTTTCATACCCTGTGTCTGTCAGACAGATATATTACTGTAATATGAAGTTAGCTTTACTTTCATACCCTGTGTCTGTCAGACAGATATATTACTGTAATATGAAGTTAGCTTTACTTTCATACCCTGTGTCTGTCAGACAGATATATTACTGTAATATGAAGTTAGCTTTACTTTCATACCCTGTGTCTGTCAGACAGATATATTAGAGTAATAGACCGCTAATATTTGACATCATGTCGAAACCTGTTTGATGAAGGAAGAGTGATCAGAATCAAAATCACTTCACGTAAAGTACTGTATGTACAGGAGTTTGTTAAAGTACTGTATGTACAGGAGTTTGTTAAAGTACTGTATGTACAGGAGTTTGTTAAAGTACTGTATGTACAGGAGTTTGTTAAAGTACTGTATGTACAGGAGTTTGTTAAAGTACTGTATGTACAGGAGTTTGTCTTACTATTTCAAAGTACGTTTTCTTTTGTAAGGAGCAGAATTTCAGAACTAACTCATCCAGGTCTCGGAGAAGTACATGAGAAGAGACAAGGAAATCTTTTTTTACAACATTACTTCCTTCTACAGTAACTATAGGGTGTTAAACGGCTGCTGTCTGATTTAAAACAAGTCTCTTCCTTGTGCTTTCAGACATGGCAGCCACGCAGCAAGACTTCCACTGTCCCGTGTGTCTGGAGCTGTTCACCGACCCGGTCTCCACTCAGTGCGGACACAACTTCTGCAAGAGCTGCATTGAGCAGTACTGGGACAGCGCCAAACTGTATCGCTGCCCCTTGTGCAATGAGAACTTTTACATGAGGCCCGAGCTTCGGATCAACACCTCCTTCCGAGACGTCGTCGATCACGTTAAGGAGACAAACGCGGCCGCGGTAACGGCCAGGGAAGCAGCCGCCAAAGCTGGCGAGGTGGCGTGTGACGTCTGCACGGCCTTCAAGCTAAAAGCCATCAAGTCATGCCTGGTGTGTATCGGAGCGTGAATCACGATACGATATGATCACGATATTTAAGTCACGATACGATAGCATTGCGATATGATTGTATTGTGATATATTGATTATTGTGATATTGCGATTTATTCTTTTTTCCCCACTGCAAATGATGTCCCCCTCAGGACAACCTGCCAACATCTGTTTTATCTAAGGTCAACTTTCCAGTCTGTTCATCTCACTTTAATCATTGTTCTTGCAGCAAAATTGTCAAGCAGACAGACTGACGTAAACCTTAAAGCATGCACTCACACATGCACCCGACAATTTACACATAGTAAAAATATAATAAAATATCGCGATACTTGGCATTTGTCCGATACGATATATTCTCGCACAAAATATCTATCTGCTAGAATGTATGGATTTCTCCCCCCTCCCCTACAGGTGTGTACAGCATCTTACTGCCAGACTCACCTGGAGCCTCACCTGAAGGCGGCGGCTCTGAGCAGACATCAGCTGATCGAGCCCATGGAGAACCTGGAGGACAGGAGGTGCAGGAAGCACGAGAGGCTCCTGGAGCGCTTCTGTCGGACGGACGAGGAGCTCGTCTGTCAGTTCTGCGCCGAGACCGACCACAGCCAGCACGATGTCGTGATGCTGGAGGCGGAGTCACAGCAAAAGATGGTCAAGTTTGCAGTTTTGTCATTTTTGTTCCTGTTGTTTTGGACTTCAATGCAGATATAACAAAAAGAATAGTACTTTGCCAGAAGCATCACATAAGCACAGTATGTTGATGCTTATGTGATGCTTCTAGTTTCTAGTACTGTACTATTGTGGTTCTAACTGTAATACAATTATAATAGAGTACAATATACTTTATTCTACCATACATCATCACCATCATTTGCAAGTTGCAATCGTGTGTGTGTGTGTGTGTGTGTGTGTGTGTGTGTGTGTGTGTGTGTGTGTGTGTGTGTGTGTGCGTGCGTGCGTGCGTGCGTGCGTGCGTGTGTGTGTGTGTGTGTGCACATGCACACGTGTTTCTCAAGATAACACAAAAGTGAATGTAGTATTGTTACTTGACCATCAGACTCGCATTAAGAGGAGAGAGAGAGGGGTGGAGCTGATGATCAAGGACCGGCTCAACAGAATTGAGGAGATCAATCATTCGATTGAACAAACCAAAGTGAGTTCAGACTCGTTCACCACCATGACACAAGAATGTACTTTAAACGCCTGTGTAGTCCTGTAGTCCTGCCTGTGTAGTCCTGTGTAGTCCTGCCATATCCATGTTACGAATTGAGAGTCAATCAGTAATACAACTAGAAGGTCACTCAGACCTCTGCCAAGGCCAATACTCCAGTCTGCTATGATATGCACATTTTGTGAGTCGGATCAGAACCCTGACCCGCCCACATCGCCCAATCAACCCCCAACCCCTCGAAACCAGGCTCTCTACAACCTTCCTATCCCTAGCTACAGCAGCTTTTGCCTGGCCCCGCCCATTTCCTGACCATGCCCCACCCCCCCACCACCCAGATACACCTAGCCACTCCCCCTCACCCCGACTCTTTACGACCGTCCTATCCCTAGCCCCGCCCCCTCCCTTGACCCCACACAGATGGAATCAGCTCCACATTGTAATGGCTTGTTCCTAATACAGCCGTCCAGTCGTCTTTCTGTAATCCTGTTAACAGATGGACGGACGGACGGACGGACAGAAGAAAGGCAGGGAAAACATAAGTTCCTCTGCGGAGGTCATGAACTCATTTCAAATCTGACATGACTGCACAGGAGAATGCGCAACAAGAAATGGAGACAAGCATTCAGGTGTTCACGACTTTGATGGAGTCCATGGAGAAGACCCACACAGAGCTTATGGAAGAGATTGAGGCGAGACGCGATGCTGAACAGAGGAGGTTTGAAGGCCTCCTCGAGGAGCTGAGGCAGGAGATTGCTGAGCTTGAGAAGAAAAGCACTGAGCTGGAGCAGCTGTCACACACAGAAGACCAGATCAGCCTCCTCCAGGTCAGGAGAGGGAAACTTCTCTTGTCTTTTACTACGTTACTATGTCTGTTAGCCGCAACACATAAGTTAATGCAGGTACAAAATCCAATTTATCGTTATTTAAGCCCATGACCAATGAATTTCAACAAACAATATGCAAAACCTAAATCAAGCAAGCAAAGTGAAATAAATTACGACGTAATTTTTGTTGAACTATTTCCCATTCAACAGAAATTCAGTGAAACTTACACACTACCAGAAAGTAAAAGTTGGGAGAGCATCCCTGTTAACCAAGTGGATTTCCTGGGTTTTATACGAGCCTCCCTGATGAAGGCAGAAGATGTCATCAGCCTGGAAGTGAGACAGCAGTCAGCCGTTGGTAAGTTTGATGTAAAGTCAAGTTGTTTGGGTTCCAAACTTTGGAATAATCCACACATTTTCTGAATATTGAATGGCAGGTTAATGATGCAATGGCATGCAATTCCCAGTAGGGGGAAATGCATGAGGGAAATGGTGATTAATTATTTATTTAATATAATGCTTTACCGTAAATTCCGGACTATAAGCCGCGGCTTTTTTCCCGTTTTTTGGCCCCTGCGGCTTATATAACGGTGCGTCTTATCTATGGATTTTTTCAGAAAAAAAAAAAAAAAAAAAAAAAATCTCTCTTTTTTAGCACTCTTTCTAACTATAAATCCACTTCTGTTTTAATTTCCTCTCTTGCCCTCTTTTCACCACACCGCGGACACTGTGTGCACTGTAAAAATAAACAACGGTGGTGTTGTGTTATGTTGTTTTGTTGAAATGTTGTAATACGGTAAATGGGAGCTTCCTCAAACAGCCATCTCTTCCCGACAATCCCCTCTGTGCGTGACCACTTACATATGGTAATTACGGTAAGCAAACGGCCACTCGGGCAACAACTCCCTCCCCCGACTACCAGGAGAAAATCACAAACTTCGGCGAATTCACACAAAGGAAGATCAAGGAATATTCACAACAAGACGAGCAGTAGAAGCAACACTCTCACTTACCATGGGGAAGGTACGCAGAAATTCACACGAGGCAGCTTTCAAGTTGAAAGCAGTCAATCTCGCATTAAAAGAGAGCAGCCGCCGATCAAACAGAGCAGCCGCGCGTAACCTGGGCAAAAGGGACTGTCCGTCCGGGGGAGAACTACTGAACAACTCCCTCCCGACTATCAGGAGAAAATCACAAACTTCGGCGAATTCACACAAAGGAAGATCACGGAATATTATAGGAGTGTGAAAACATCCACAATTACCAACGGGTTCCAAAACGCTGGACTGCTGCGGGATGAAGAGGATGACGCCACGGGGACTGCCCCCTAGTCCGATACCTCACGAGTCCGATACCTCACGAGTCCGACACCTCATGGTTTTGGGTTAGGGTCTGGGGGAGGTTAGGTTTAGGCGTGGGGGTGGGAGAGGTTAGGTTTTGGGTTAGGGTCTGGGGGATGTTAGGTTTAGGCGTGGGGGTGGGAGAGGTTAGGTTTTGGGTTAGGGTCTGGGGGAAGTTAGCCTCTTTTTTCGGACTCGTGAGGTGTCGGACTCGTGAGGTATCGGACTCGTGCCATGGCACCTGAAGGAGAGAGGAGAGTGGTTGACGAAGCCACCCTGAACCTGTTCGTTTCCGACACTGAAGATGAGGACTTTGGTGGTTTCAGTACGCAGGAAGAAGAGGAAGACGAGGATTAGTGACTTGACTTCTCTGGTTACAGGTTTGCTGCACATATACGGTAGCCTATTGTTGTGTGATTTTGTCTGGGGATTAGTGACCTGACTTTTGTTTTGTTTTGTTGAAATGTTAATAAATGGGAGCTTCCCCAAACAGCGATCTCTTTCCCGACATTCCTCTCTGTGCACGAACCCTTTCATATGGTAATTAAACATCAAAACACCCGCGGCTTATAGTCCGGTGCGGCTTATAGAAGAAAAAAATAGTCAATTTTGGTCCCGCGGCTTATACACCGGTGCGTCTTATAGTCCGGAATTTACGGTAATTTTTTGAATGGTGGAGATACGGTAGCATGCTGGGATCAACACATTCTCACTCCCAACTTGTCAAATACTGCTTGGTCAGGACCCCTTGGTGTCACTTTATTAAAAAAAAATGTCATTTTTCGATCAAACCGGTTATGTTTCTTTTAAAATTCTGATTTTAAAACGTCACATACTGTAGGTTAATTTGACAAGGCTGCCACTTGGTTAAGTCCTTAGGGGCCGTCGAAAAATGAAAAAAAAAAAAGGGTGTTAAGAATTTATACCAATTGGTCCTGAGCAAACGTCACTATTTGATTTGTTTTTTCCATTCATCCTTTATCATGTGAACATCTTGTATCATATTTAAATCATGTTCTCCTGTCTTCCCTCGCAGAGCTCAAGAAAATGCAGCAATTTGCAGGTATGATTTTTTTCTTAGCACTGCAAACAAACAAACAAATAAATAACAAATCAATATTAAATAAATTTCAAAAAAGCAAAAGAATTAAGACACTCTTTCCCTTAGATTAAAAATGCTTTTTTTTTTTACATGGCAAGGTTCTATCTCATAGAACATTAAAAAGACGGTGACCCTTTCAGCCACATGGCCTGATCATGCATCACGTGACTGATAAATATCAGCAGAGGTTCCCAAATGGAACAGAGTGAAACAAAGTGAAGCTAATATCTTTGTTGTCGTTTGAAGGCCTTCCTACCACACCAAGGTCTATCTTTCTTTTTACGTTGCTTAGCAACAAAGAACACACATCAGACAATATCATTTGAGATTTTATTAATAACCCGTAAGAAGAAGAAGAAGAAGATCTGTAGGGGTGTCACACTGAATTTCATTCCGGGCGACATCAGCATTATGGTTGCCCTCAAAGGGCCGGTTATAAATGCAACATGATTTAAATGTATCAAGCCTATGTGTTATCATATTTCATATTGCCTCTGATTTGATTATTATAGTTTTTTAGTAATAACTTAATACTTGATAACTAGTTCTGAAAACAAGATTATAGGGAAAACAATGGCAAACAGACAACTAGTAGCCCACAACTTTTTAGCCGTACTGCAAAGAATTGTATTGCGCAAATTCTATTCTTTATAGCTCTCACAGGCCACATAAAATGAGGTGCAGTACCGGATTTGGCCCCCGGGCCTTGAGTTTGGCACATGTGCATTAGAATGCTACGTTGCAGGCTCTTTAAACTACCTGCCATTAAGAAGCCTTGAAAAGCCAAGTCTCTTAACCCATTGATACCTGATGCAAAGCGGACATTTTTTTCAGGTGGCCATATTTTCAAAGCGGAAATATTTTCGGGTGGCCATATATTCAAAGTGGAAATTTTTTAGGGGCACGCGGTTCGCTGTCTTAAAGGGATACACACACAAATGAGGGATATACATGCAAATGCTGCATCAGGTATCAATGGGTTAATGTAACTGGGCCAAAGCATTCTTCCTCCCTGTCTTCTCTCCTGTCCTAGAGGACATCACCATTGACCCCGACACCGCCGGGCCCTGGCTTCTCGTGTCTGAGGACGGGAAAGAAGTCCGACAGTCTCCCAAGAAGCATAAAGTCCCCAGTAACCCGGCCAGGTTCACGGAGAAGCCGTGTGCTCTGGCAAAGCAGGGCTTCAACACGGGCAGGCACTACTGGGAGGTCGGGGTGGAGGACAAGTCCGACTGGGCTGTAGGGGTCGCTGCAGGCACCGTGAAGAGACAGGAGCCCATCACGCCCTCGCCAGAGGAAGGCTTGTGGACTGTAGGTCAGAAGGAGGGGAGGCAGTGTGTGGTGTTTGCCCCCAACGCCCTGCCGCTAACGCTGTCTCCCCGGCCCCACAGGGTAGGGCTGTTCCTGGATTATGAGGAGGGTCAGGTGTCTTTCTTCAATGTGGAGGCCAAGACCCACATCTTCACCTTCACAAAGTGCCACTTTGCCGGGAAGGTTTACCCCATATTTGACCCCTGTTTGGCCACAGAGAATAAGGAGACCGCTCCTCTCCAAATTAAGACCTTAGACAGCACAAGATGCATAACTCCTCCAGGTACATCATCCAAGGCAAAGAGCAAGAAGACACTGTGAACAATAATAAAATCACTTGTATCCCGATAGAATCCAGTGAAAGATCTATCCTACTGGATGGTTCCACTGGAATTCTGTTGCTAGGAAACACTTTGGACCCTAGTTTATTTCCTGTCCGTGCTTATCGTATACGCAAACACTGCAACAGGAAGTAAAGTATGGTCCATTTACAATGTTTACTGTATGTTGTCATGTTGAAACGGTCATAATCACAAACAGATAGTGAAGAATAGTGTAAGAATAGTTGCATCCTATATAAAGGCTTTCACTTTATGACACGATCAACGAATGACAATTGGGTGGATAGTGGTACCCGTAGGCTGTTACCACGGTAACAATACGACTGGAGAAGAGGGACTTCAAGCACCTCTGCGCATAATGACGCCTCTGGGGGAAATCGTCTCACAGGAACCCCAGAGTCTGATACAAGCAGTGCTGGAACGAAGAACCTCAGACTTAACAAATTATTATTATTATTATTATTATTATTATCGTTATTATTATTAATTATTACATATTCACACTGTGGCACAGGGAAACGTCACCTCCTCATCGATGAAATAGGCAGAATCGGTTGCGATATCATTGGAATAACAGAGGACAGATGGTCTGGCAGAGGCCATTTTACAAGAAAGAACAGCTACACAATAGAACTACTCTGGATCTGAGAAAGGAGGAAGAATAGGTGTTGTATTCATCGTGAAGCAAGAAATAGCCAAAGCGGTACTAGGCTACAACCCAGAGCCGTGTATATAGAAGAGTCACGTCATCTCCATTCACTCCAATAGACCAGTTTTTTACTCTCAAGAGTTCCAGGAAGTAAGGTCCTGGATTAAGCAGCACTGTCGAGTTGCAGCAAAATGGACAGTTTGTGTTGTACTTTGAAAGTTTATTTTTTATTTTTATCAAATTGTACATTATCAGCTTTATTTTAGCATTCAAAAGTAGCGCGAGACCCCTTCCTAGCTGTTCATTGGCTAATGAGTCACGCATTTTGGTCCTCCGCTGACGCCACTCTCTCTCTAAATTTCTCTGCTACAACCCACTGAACAAACCACTTATGTCCATGCGCATACAAGACAAGCCATTCCCAATCACACTCAATGTTATTGCTGGTGTTATTGCAGTGTTATTGCTAGTTGAGGCGGCTGTAGCTCAGGAGGTAGAGCGGGTCGTCCACTAATCGCTTTGGATAAAAGCGCTATATAAACCCATTATGTAACTTCATGGGTTCAATGTGGTGGTGGTTTTGTTTTGTTTGTTTGTTTTGTTTTCTCTGTATTTTTGCTAACTGTACATATGGCTGTGTCAAAAATGTTGACTGTATATACAATATTAATAATGTTAGAATTAGAACATTCTAGAATTCTGGGGAGGGAAATCACTCTGTAAAAGCTAATTTATACTAACTGCGGAGTGTCAGGTGTTCGCGGAGCGGAGGCTCTGTGCGGCGAGCGCGGCGCTCCACACAGGCTCTGTGGAGGGACTGCACCGAGCTCCGCGCTCCTCTCAAAAAATGTAACTCCGCGGAGCCCGCCGTGAGCTTGTGCAGTCAATTCCGAGGCAAGTGACCGGCGAAATCAGTGCAAAATGAACGGGTTTGAGCATCGCCTGGCAGAAGAAGTACAGAAATACAGAAATTTGTATGATTCATCCACCCAAGACTACAAAGACCTACAGATTACTAATAATTTGTGGAGAAATTGGTACAGTTTTGTCAACAGATCCTGACATCTGTAAACAAAAGTGGAAGAAACGTCGGGACAAATTTATGAAAGCCAAAAAAGAAGGTGAAAGGAAAGAGGGGGGATGGCGGTGGGGAAATAATTCCTCCCATCTTAAACAAGCTGCCTTGGCTCAATGTTTTTGGGAAAAAAAGTCTGAATAGCCTACAATTTACTACGTCAATAAAAACTTGATTTGAGATCGAAGAAATTAAATGGAAAGTACAAAAACAAGAAGACAACAAACTTACTTGCTAAAAACAAACTGAAAATAGCCTACAATTGCACTAGGATTGATTATTCGCCGATATAAATCAGGATCACACACAGAAGAACTGATGTGACATTTGCATTCCTGCTAAAAACACAACGGGAGCCTGGAGGGGGATTCTCCGCTCTCCGCAGACGCTGCACTGCTACCGTATTTACCATAAAAAGATGTGCCTCAGCAGAGAGAACGGTCTTGCCGTGAACACCGCAGACACCGGACACTCCGCAGTCAGTATAAATTTGCTTTAAGTCTACCATGACTCTCATGTACTGTGCTGTACTGTGCTACAAGGTCAAGTGCCATAGGCTATACCTGATCATTTTGTCAGCTGTTTTTCCCCTTCTTCTTCAAAGTACATATATGTCAGCTTTTCTATCTTGTTTCTATTTTATTTTAACTTAATCTGATACTGAACCCCCAAATCTAAAAGAAAAAACGTCATAAAACACTAATTGATGATGATTGACGATGTGTGTGGTATTCTGTGCCTATATGTTGTGTGGTTTGTCTTGTCTGTTCTTCTTATTCTCTCAAATGAATGGCCAAATGATCTGCCCTCAATACAGATATTTTCAATGCAGCTACAATGGAGGTTGCAGGCGGAAACGTCATCGCTAAACATCATGGCTAAACATCATCGCTAAACATCATGGCTAAATGCAACATTCTGAATGCAACAAGACGTGTAGCATTGTGAGGGGGTCATAATCATGTCCTGAGGTTCACCATACGAACACTTTTGACTGATAACCAGAGCCATGTAGATAGAAGAGTCCCGACATCTCCATTCACTCCAATGGACCAGTTTTTTTACTCTCAAGAGTTCCAGGAAGTAAGGTTGTGGATTAAGCAGCACTGTGGAGTTGCAGCAAAATGGACAGTTTGTGTTGTACTCTGAAAGGGTTTTCCCCCCCTTGAATCAAATTGTACATTATCAGCTTTATTTTAGCATGCAAAAGTAGCGCGAGACCCATTCCTGGCTGTTCATTGGCTAATGAGTCTCGCATTTTGGTCCTCCGCTGACGCCACTCTCTCTCTCTAGAGGACACTATTGATAACCACAAGTTCACATCTCTTACTCTCTTGTTCAAAGATAGCATTCTGGGAAATGTAGGACATCACTAAATGAAGGAGAAGTAGACATGGCTGGTTGGTAGAAAGTGGGTTCACCTAAACAGCCAATTACACTTTCATCACAAATGGAATAATTACACATGGGTGATATTTGACCGTGTCAGACTTGGTGGGTGTAGGTTTGATTTGGAAAGTGGTCGGGACATACATTTGACAGGGGCCGGTCTGCCATCCTTCATTGCATTTCCTGAAATTCTACACAATATCACTAGGCTACTTTCTTACCTGGTCCTTTTTCTCCTCTCTCTCTTCCTGGCCTGGTCCTCTTTCTCCTCTCTCTCTTCCTGGCCTGGTCCTCTTTCTCCTCTCTCTCTTCCTGGCCTGGTCCTCTTTCTCCTCTCTCTCTTCCTGGCCTGGTCCTCTTTCTCCTCTCTCTCTCTTCCTGGCCTGGGCTCTGTCACTCTCTCCCTCTGCGTCTGCTTCCATCTCTCTCTGATGCCTGTGTGGACAACCAGCAATAACAGATCACTGACAAACATATTGTGGCTCTAGTAACATTCCTGCTGTTACTTCCTGCAGAGACCACATGTCACATGACTACTGTTACTGCAGACCACATGTCACATGACTGCTGTTACTCCATGCAGACCACATGTCACATGACTGCTGTTACTTCATGCAGAGACCACATGTCACATGACTACTGTTACTTCCTGCAGAGACCACATGTCACATGACTACTGTTACTTCATGCAGAGACCACATGTCACATGACTGCTGTTACTCCATGCAGACCACATGTCACATGACTGCTGTTACTTCATGCAGAGACCACATGTCACATGACTGCTGTTACTCCATGCAGACCACATGTCACATGACTGCTGTTACTTCCTGCAGAGACCACATGTCACATGACTGCTGTTACTTCCTGCAGAGACCACATGTCACATGACTACTGTTACTTCATGCAGAGACCACATGTCACATGACTGCTGTTACTTCCTGCAGAGACCACATGTCACATGACTACTGTTACTTCATGCAGAGACCACATGTCACATGACTGCTGTTACTTCCTGCAGAGACCACATGTCACATGACTACTGTTACTTCATGCAGAGACCACATGTCACATGACTACTGTTACTTCATGCAGAGACCACATGTCACATGACTGCTGTTACTTCATGCAGAGACCACATGTCACATGACTACTGTTACTTCATGCAGAGACCACATGTCACATGACTGCTGTTACTTCCTGCAGAGACCACATGTCACATGACTGCTGTTGTTACTTCATGCAGAGACCACATGTCACATGACTGCTGTTGTTACTTCATGCAGAGACCACATGTCACATGACTGCTGTTACTTCCTGCAGAGACCACATGTCACATGACTGCTGTTGTTACTTCATGCAGAGACCACATGTCACATGACTACTGTTGTTACTTCATGCAGAGACCACATGTCACATGACTGCTGTTGTTACTTCATGCAGAGACCACATGTCACATGACTGCTGTTACTTCATGCAGAGACCACATGTCACATGACTACTGTTACTTCATGCAGAGACCACATGTCACATGACTGCTGTTACTTCATGCAGAGACCACATGTCACATGACTACTGTTACTTCATGCAGAGACCACATGTCACATGACTGCTGTTACTTCATGCAGAGACCACATGTCACATGACTACTGTTACTTCATGCAGAGACCACATGTCACATGACTGCTGTTACTTCATGCAGAGACCACATGTCACATGACTACTGTTACTTCATGCAGAGACCACATGTCACATGACTACTGTTACTTCATGCAGAGACCACATGTCACATGACTGCTGTTACTTCATGCAGAGACCACATGTCACATGACTGCTGTTACTTCATGCAGAGACCACATGTCACATGACTACTACATGGCTACCCTGGGTGTCTGTGCCCAGCAGAGGGGCACTTAGCCTGGGTAATAGCAGCCTGGTGGTGGGGGTGGCAGGCCTGGGTGTCTGTGCCCAGCAGAGGGGCACTTAGCCTGGGTAGTAGCAGCCTGGTGGTGGGGGTGGCAGGCCTGTAGTGTTGTGACGTTCGCGAATGACCCGAATCTATTGAACGGCTCTTTCCTATGAACGAAGGGAACCGAGTCTTACTTGAGAGCCGTTCGTTTTAATGTTGTGCCCAAATTTCACTGCCTGCCGCTCCCCAGCACACACACAGGTTAGACCTCCCTCCCTCCGCTAGTCCGCTGAGCAGGGAGCATGGAGCAGGGAGGATAGGTCGGGTGCACTCGTTAGGCGCATGCTGTAGCTGGCCTGGGTGGGCGGACTCAGCTTAATATCAAAACCGGAGTGCATCTGCCCACTTTCTGGGTAGCGAAGTGTTGCATGAATTGCATCAAGGACAGCCAACTTTCAGCTAAGTCAGTGAATTCACTGACTAAATAAGCAGATGATATGGTGTCACCTTGTGTAATGTTTACAATGCAGTTTATTGACATTAGGTCTGGAAATACTGTATGAGTAATTTAATGCTGCTGCAGTCCACTGATGCAAAATGAAATAGTGGTGGGTCTAATCAAATCTGATCCAAATCATACCATATCATTATATTAGTGATTTCTCAGAGAAACAGTAGTGCGCGCCCCATTAAAAAAAAAAAAGGAACCAGGAGCCGCTATTTTGAACGGCTCTCAGAAAGGAACGGAGCCATAAGATCCGGCTCCCTTCAAAGAGCCGTAATTCCCATCACTACAGGCCTGGGTGTCTGTGCCCAGCAGAGGGGCACTTAGCCTGGGTAGTAGCAGCCTGGTGGTGGGGGTAATCAATATTAATATTAACAATATTAATCAGAGGAAACAAGGTGATGAAATTTAGAATGACAAGAAAAAATATACATCCATATGCCTGCGCAATAGGCTAAGTAGGCCTAAATAACTGTTATACGGTTTGCTATTGTAACATTTAATATAATAAAGTAAGATCTCACACATAGGGAAGCAGGCGAAAGCAGCCGAGTGCAGTCAGCCAATTAGAGGCAGAGAGGGTCGGGTCATGCCTTCGCCATCATGGGAAAAAAATATCGCCCACCGGGCGCTAATGCTAATGATATAAGCTAATAAGCTAGCCGGGTAAACCTTGAGTGAGGCGCAGCCATTGTTGTACTCTGGCTGTGCTGCTGACCCAAATGAAGTAATAGCCTACCAAATTCACCTGCATAATTGTTGGGAGTGGGGGATTGCAGCGTTCGCGCTCTCCCCTCATTAATATATAACTGTTGGCAGACGATGGTGCTGACGCTGTCTTCTTCTGCATATCTACACTGAGGCCGCGCGGCCCGCGCACAAATCAGAGCACGTCTTCTTCTTCTTTGGAGTCAGAGCACGTCAACGCAATGACGTCAACACACTGAAGGGAGGGCGTGTCTGTGACTTGGGCGTGTCAGACTTGGTGAGAGTGGGAGGGGTCACCTGAGTTTCAGGAAGACTACCTGTTGATGATTGACTCACAGCAAAGCACACAGCGAAAGACGACACTGCTGCAAATCAGAGGAAAACATGCAGAGTGAGTTATATAATATATTTCATCTTTTCACTATTGGATTATTGATCATCTCTTGGTTCGCTGTTCATGATATGTTGTGTTTACAGCCATGTTGCCTGCCTATGATCACAGTTCTCTGTTGATTTGGTCACTGCGTGGTCACATATAGCCTACTGTCGGCGACTGTAATGAACAATCAGTGCAAAATGAAGTTGGACATTTATTCCAAATAAAACCTTGAGAAAGTTCCTGTGCGGCTTATATGACAAAACCCGATGCATTTGAAACATTAGCTCATGAAGCTGCGTTCTGAAATGATCATGGTGGCTTTATGGATGGTTTCATGGATGGTTTCAGGTTTTAATTTGATGTCATTTTAGAGTTTCAGACAGTGGCTGTTGGATGAACAAATATAGTAGCCTATTCTCAATAATCTACAGTTCGGTGTTCCATAACCTATAGTGTGATTGTGTTTTTACTAATCAGTTTAGACAGTTTTGTTATCAGCCGGTTTTTATAGGCCCACATAACATGAAAATGTATGACCTTGTGAGGAAGATATTATTATAGGCTACTGATTTGATGAAAAATAGCAAAGTTGGACTAAACGGATGAACTATTGAGACCTAAATGAAAGATTATTAGGCACCAGTAGTGGTTGTTTGTATAGTAGACTGTAAAATGACAGTGGACGTCATGTGTTTTCTTTTAAACCTGCAGTAGGTGCTCTCAAGCGGACAGTCCTGATTTGCTGCATTCCTTGAATAGTTCCTTACCCACCGCTGGAAAGAAAGACTTTCATAACTGCTTCCTGCTCAGAGTTGTTTTTCTGATGCATTTTATTGGTACTATGTGTTAGATAACTCTTGATTATCTAGAGTAGGTCACTGAGATCAAACAACACTGGCCAATGTAACAGCACTGACACACAAGACAGCTTCTCATCTCCTTCATCACTCATCATTCATATGTTTTGTGTTCACACTCTGCCTCACTTCTCAAAGTATACTTTACATTTTTAACCCATTGATACCTGATGCAGCATTTGTGTGCGGTTCGCGGTCTTAAAGGGATACACACACAAATGAGGGATATACACGCAAAATGCTGCATCAGGTATCAATGGGTTAAGTCAGTCAGTCTGTCTGTCTACTAGAACTATAAGATTAATGTCGTTTGCTTCTTCCTTATGTTATTGTTAATGTTTTATTGTATTATCACGAGGAATTTCCTAAATGGATATTAAACGTATCCAGCTCTATCCCCGAGTCTCTAACCCACACAGCCTCTTACTCTCTGCCAGGCATCAGCTCTCCGGGAGGCCGGACCCTCTCCGAGGAGCAGTTCCAGTGCTCCATCTGCCTGGAGGTGTTTGTGGAGCCCGTCTCCACCCCGTGCGGCCACAGCTTCTGCAGGGCCTGCCTGCAGGGCTACTGGAACCACAGCAAGAAGTTTGTCTGCCCCATGTGCAAGAAGAGCTTCTCCAAGAGACCCGAGCTGAGCATCAACCGGGTCCTGGCCGAAATCTCCTCCCAGTTCCAGGGGCTGGTACTGGCCGACGGCACCGGGGGGAGCGGGGCTGGCTCACGGGGGTCCACACTGAATCTGAGTTCAAGTCCCGGCCGCGGGGACCCCTCAGCCGTGGACACCGGGGAGTTCGCCCGAGCCGGGGAGGTTCCCTGTGACGCCTGTATTGGCAAGAAGCTGAAGGCGCTGAAGTCCTGTGTGAACTGCCCCGGGTCGTTCTGCGAGGCCCACCTCAAGCACCACAAGAAGGTTTGTGTCTTCACATTATCCCCCCCATTAGTCTTTACACAAACACAGCAGAGTAAGAGCAGTACACACTATAGTAGAGTAAGGATACTGTGCCTGTGTGCTATACAGTATATATACACACTATAGTAGATGTGTGCTATACAGTATATATACACACTATAGTAGATGACCACTCAAGTAATCAGCAGTGAGTATCTATGTCAAGATTGCTTCCTCTTGAGTGATTTTTTTTTATTAATAACAAAACAAAACAAAATCACTATTGTTATAGTTTTATACTTCATCAACATCACTGTATTATCTATGTTAGATTTGAGGTTGGGTGTCTATAGTATTAGTAATGATTACCTACACTTTAATGGCAGAAGACATTATTGTGCAACTCATTATTTCAGACCTCATACAATTTTCCTTACAAATGTCTAAAATATACTCCTTTCAACATCTCCATATGGTAATTTCATCATTCCTGCTCACTCATGCATTCATTATTTAGATGACTATCCTCGTCTCATATTCATATATGCGTGTTGTTGTTTCTTACCTTTATCTAGGGAAGGCTTGCTGAGTTTGCGTGCTGTTTTTCATCAATGCCTTGCTCCATATTTTTGCACTTCAGACACGTTGAGGCCTGGGAGCTGCCCGGCACCAGCAGCCTCCTGCTGTTAGCCGCTGAACAGCAGATTCACTGGAGCTGTTGGGGGTTAAGAGCCTCAAGCTCACGGTCAAATGAATGCAATTGTCGAGGGATTTGTTCCCAGAGAGCATTGCCGTCAAAAGCTGTCTTCAGCCACATGTATGATTGCTCTCACCTTAATCCATGCCAGGTGAAGTCTCTGACCTCCCATCGCCTGATCGAGCCCACCTTCCACCTGGAGGAGAAGATCTGTAAGAAGCACGAGCGTCTGCTGGAGGCCTACTGCCGCACCGACCACACCTGCATCTGCACCGCCTGCGCAGACGCCACGCACAAGTCCCACCACATCGTCTCCACTGAGCGCGAGTGGAAGAAGAAGATGGTAAGCTGCGGCCAGAGTCATTCTGAAATTAACATTGATCAGTGGTTCTCCACATGCAGTCCGGAGACCACCAGGGGTCCTTGAAGGACTTCCAGGGGGTCCCCAGCAAAGTGATACATTTACAAGAAGTGAACACAATTAGACAATGCAGAAGAATGATTATATTGATCATAGTTTCACCGTTATCGCTCTGCCTACAATAGAGATAGTCATGGAATTCTGCACAAAAAATCATATCGAACAATAAAAATATTCTCAGATTTGGGTCAGAGAGACACAATCACATCAAATGGGTCCGTGGACCTAATGTGGATCAAATTGATGATAAAGGTTGATAATCACTGATCTACAGTAGATAATGAAAACTATAGCTCACTACTATAGCCTACTACTACTACTACTACTACTACTACTACTACTAGTACTACTACTAGTACTACTACTACTACTTAATATTGCATCCATTTTCTAACAGCCAATCTGTACAAATGTGTTCATCAATTGATCTTCCACACTAATGATGGTCTTTGGAGCAACCC
>NC_139628.1:60080897-60095897 GCF_964638095.1 Poromitra crassiceps | reverse complement strand
TGTGTTTCTAAGGTTTGAACAACAATAGGTGTGGTCCCTATATGAGTCACAGGTTGAAGAGAGACAGATAGAGAGACAGACAGACAGAGAGACAGACAGGCAGAGAGACAGACAGACAGATAGAGAGACAGACAGAGAGAGAGAGAGACAGACAGACAGACAGACAGACAGACAGAGAGACAGACAGAGACACAGACAGACAGGGACAGACAGACAGACAGACAGACAGACAGACAGACATTACTTGGGAGACAAATTATTTAGATTCAACTTTAAAGCTGCAGGAGGCAAGTTTTGTATGTACTGTAAAAACACACCTGTCTTACCAGCCTATCACAAAGTGGGCCTCAAAACACACCTGTCTCATCAGCCTATCACAAAGTGGGCCTGCAATACAGCTTGCAGAGTTGATGTCACACATTGTTCTCTAGTATTGTTCTATTCACAAACATGGAGCTCCTCCCGATTTGCCCTTTTAGCCTAAATCAAATTCAGGTATCGGGTTTTCTTTACACATATCAAGTGGATAAATTGAAAAGCGATCTAGAGAAAAAAAATCTTTGAGTATAGTACGGAATGCTTCCTCAAACTTCTGTGCATTGAGTCGCTAAAATCCTATGCATTAATTAGTTGTAGGATGTTGAAGAGGATAGTATAGATTTAGTAAACTACTACAGATCTACATCCTTATAATGCTTAAGAAACTCTTGAAGCATTCTATGTAAATTTTGTTCTTTTGTTAGGTTAGGTTAGTTAGGTTAAGTTAGTTAGGTTAAGTACAGTGCCTGGGTAGCGAGCAGACGGCGGTATTTGACAATTTAGCTGGAGCTCAGTCAAACTTTATTTCACGTTAGTTTTCATTGTGAATTAGATTCTAATTCACAATGAAAACTATTATTAGAAAATGGTTAGGGGGGCCACTCTGCACCCTGTCGCGGGCCGCATCTGGCCCCCGGGCCGCAAGTTGAGTATCACTGTGCTAAGTGTCTTGTTCTTGACTTGGTCTCAACCCCCTCCTGACTTGGCCCTGACCACCTTTGGAGCTGATCTTGACTTGAGCTCGATTGGATCAGGTTTGGAATGTGGTCTCGACTAGAGGCTGACATTTTTTCCGGGAGTCCTGTGGGATTCCTGTGGGAGTCCTGTGGGATTCCCGCGGGATGGGCGTAATTTTCACTATTCGTCATGTGATTGGGACGGGGCAGGGAAAAAAGTCAGTGGGAATAATGACAACCATAGACCAGTATTTATATTTCATAAATATGCACAATGCATATGCAGTTCTAATATGAATAAATTATATATAATAATTATTATTATTATTGTTATTGTTTTTATTA
This sequence comes from Poromitra crassiceps, assembly GCF_964638095.1. Lineage (NCBI taxonomy): Eukaryota > Metazoa > Chordata > Actinopteri > Beryciformes > Melamphaidae > Poromitra > Poromitra crassiceps. Next base: position 60,094,557 of record NC_139628.1, on the reverse strand, counting down.
TTATTAGTAGTAGTATTTTTGTGTGGCTGGGATGGGATTTGAAAACCACCCTGGTGTCACCCTCTAGTCTTGACCCGTATGCACATTCCCCTCCTCTGCAGACCAGTGCTCAGAAGGAGTTGGAGGAGAGCTGGCAGGTGTACGCTGACCTGCAGCGGCTGGTGGAGCAGAGCCAGGCGGAGCTGGTGGAGCAGATCGCTGCACGGCAGCGTGAGGCCGAGCGCCACGCCCAGGAGCTGGCCCGCAGCCTGGAGAACGAGCTCAGCCAGCTCCGGAGGAGGAGCAGTGAGCTGGATGCCTTCGCACACACCCATGACAGAGTGTTCTTCCTCCAGGTAGCTTTGACACACCCATGACAGAGTGCTCTTTCTCCAGGTAGCAGGGGGCACGGTGGCTCAGTGGTAGAGCTGTCGCCTCGCAGTCAGAAGGTCCTGAGTTCGATTCTCGCCTGGGACACTGTGGGCGCTGTGGTTGTGTTCCCCCCCATATCTTCAGTGCCTACTGCCCAGGTGGGGTATCTCGTCGTAAGGGCCTTTCTGTCTGTGTGGAGTTTGCATGTTCTCCCCGTGCTCCCCCAGGGGGGTTCCTCCGTATATAACCCCCCCCACTAAAAACATGCAGAAGATCAGATCGTCATCGTCATCCGACCAGTGACGACAACATCCGAAGCCGGTCCCCGGGCGCTGTACGAGAAAGCGACCACTGCTCCTGGCCTGCCCCAGGAGGAAAGGACAAAGCCAGGATGGGTTAAATGCAGAGGACAAATTTCACCGGCCACCGTCAGCATGTGTGTGTTGTGGCCCTCCGTGCATGTGTTGTAGTGTGTTGTGTGACAATAAAGACGGGCTGCCGTCTGAAAATCGTTTTTTAAAATCGTTTTTTTTTGACACACCCATGACAGAGTGCTCTTCCTCCAGGTAGCTTTGACACATCCATGACAGAGTGCTCTTCCTCCAGGTAGCTTTGACACACCCATGACAGAGTGCTCTTCCTCCAGGTAGCTTTGACACACCCATGACAGAGTGTTCTTTCTCCAGGTAGCTTTGACACATCCATGACAGAGTGTTCTTTCTCCAGGTAGCTTTGACACATCCATGACAGAGTGTTCTTTCTCCAGGTAGCTTTGACACACCCATGACAGAGTGTTCTTTCTCCAGGTAGCTTTGACACACCCATGACAGAGTGTTCTTTCTCCAGGTAGCTTTGACACACCCACGACAGAGTGCTCTTTCTCCAGGTAGCTTTGACACACCCATGACAGAGTGTTCTTTCTCCAGGTAGCTTTGACACACCCATGACAGAGTGCTCTTCCTCCAGGTAGCTTTGACACACCCACGACAGAGTGCTCTTCCTCCAGGTAGCTTTGACACACCCATGACAGAGTGCTCTTCCTCCAGGTAGCTTTGACACACCCATGACAGAGTGCTCTTTCTCCAGGTAGCTTTGACACACCCATGACAGAGTGCTCTTTCTCCAGGTAGCTTTGACACACCCACGACAGAGTGTTCTTTCTCCAGGTAGCTTTGACACACCCACGACAGAGTGCTCTTCCTCCAGGTAGCTTTGACACACCCATGACAGAGTGCTCTTTCTCCAGGTAGCTTTGACACATCCATGACAGAGTGCTCTTTCTCCAGGTAGCTTTGACACACCCATGACAGAGTGCTCTTTCTCCAGGTAGCTTTGACACACCCATGACAGAGTGTTCTTTCTCCAGGTAGCTTTGACACACCCATGACAGAGTGTTCTTTCTCCAGGTAGCTTTGACACACCCATGACAGAGTGTTCTTTCTCCAGGTAGCTTTGACACATCCATGACAGAGTGTTCTTTCTCCAGGTAGCTTTGACACACCCATGACAGAGTGTTCTTTCTCCAGGTAGCTTTGACACATCCATGACAGAGTGTTCTTTCTCCAGGTAGCTTTGACACACCCATGACAGAGTGTTCTTTCTCCAGGTAGCTTTGACACACCCATGACAGAGTGTTCTTTCTCCAGGTAGCTTTGACACATCCATGACAGAGTGTTCTTCCTCCAGGTAGCTTTGACACATCCATGACAGAGTGTTCTTCCTCCAGGTAGCTTTGACACACCCATGACAGAGTGCTCTTTCTCCAGGTAGCTTTGACACATCCATGACAGAGTATTCTTTCTCCAGGTAGCTTTGACACATCCATGACAGAGTGTTCTTTCTCCAGGTAGCTTTGACACACCCATGACAGAGTGTTCTTTCTCCAGGTAGCTTTGACACATCCATGACAGAGTGTTCTTTCTCCAGGTAGCTTTGACACATCCATGACAGAGTGTTCTTTCTCCAGGTAGCTTTGACACACCCATGACAGAGTGTTCTTTCTCCAGGTAGCTTTGACACATCCATGACAGAGTGTTCTTTCTCCAGGTAGCTTTGACACACCCATGACAGAGTGTTCTTCCTCCAGGTAGCTTTGACACATCCATGACAGAGTGCTCTTTCTCCAGGTAGCTTTGACACATCCATGACAGAGTGTTCTTTCTCCAGGTAGCTTTGACACACCCATGACAGAGTGTTCTTTCTCCAGGTAGCTTTGACACATCCATGACAGAGTGTTCTTTCTCCAGGTAGCTTTGACACACCCATGACAGAGTGTTCTTCCTCCAGGTAGCTTTGACACATCCATGACAGAGTGTTCTTTCTCCAGGTAGCTTTGACACACCCATGACAGAGTGTTCTTCCTCCAGGTAGCTTTGACACATCCATGACAGAGTGTTCTTTCTCCAGGTAGCTTTGACACATCCATGACAGAGTGTTCTTCCTCCAGGTAGCTTTGACACATCCATGACAGAGTGTTCTTCCTCCAGGTAGCTTTGACACACCCATGACAGAGTGTTCTTTCTCCAGGTAGCTTTGACACACCCATGACAGAGTGTTCTTCCTCCAGGTAGCTTTGACACACCCATGACAGAGTGTTCTTCCTCCAGGTAGCTTTGACACACCCATGACAGAGTGTTCTTTCTCCAGGTAGCTTTGACACATCCATGACAGAGTGTTCTTCCTCCAGGTAGCTTTGACACATCCATGACAGAGTGTTCTTTCTCCAGGTAGCTTTGACACATCCATGACAGAGTGTTCTTTCTCCAGGTAGCTTTGACACACCCATGACAGAGTGTTCTTTCTCCAGGTAGCTTTGACACATCCATGACAGAGTGTTCTTCCTCCAGGTAGCTTTGACACACCCATGACAGAGTGCTCTTTCTCCAGGTAGCTTTGACACACCCATGACAGAGTGTTCTTTCTCCAGGTAGCTTTGACACACCCATGACAGAGTGTTCTTTCTCCAGGTAGCTTTGACACACCCATGACAGAGTGCTCTTTCTCCAGGTAGCTTTGACACATCCATGACAGAGTGTTCTTTCTCCAGGTAGCTTTGACACATCCATGACAGAGTGTTCTTTCTCCAGGTAGCTTTGACACATCCATGACAGAGTGTTCTTTCTCCAGGTAGCTTTGACACATCCATGACAGAGTGTTCTTTCTCCAGGTAGCTTTGACACATCCATGACAGAGTGTTCTTTCTCCAGGTAGCTTTGACACACCCATGACAGAGTGTTCTTCCTCCAGGTAGCTTTGACACATCCATGACAGAGTGTTCTTTCTCCAGGTAGCTTTGACACACCCACGACAGAGTGCTCTTTCTCCAGGTAGCTTTGACACACCCACGACAGAGTGCTCTTCCTCCAGGTAGCTTTGACACATCCATGACAGAGTGTTCTTCCTCCAGGTAGCTTTGACACACCCATGACAGAGTGTTCTTTCTCCAGGTAGCTTTGACACACCCATGACAGAGTGTTCTTCCTCCAGGTAGCTTTGACACACCCATGACAGAGTGTTCTTTCTCCAGGTAGCTTTGACACATCCATGACAGAGTGTTCTTTCTCCAGGTAGCTTTGACACACCCATGACAGAGTGTTCTTTCTCCAGGTAGCTTTGACACATCCATGACAGAGTGTTCTTTCTCCAGGTAGCTTTGACACACCCATGACAGAGTGTTCTTTCTCCAGGTAGCTTTGACACACCCATGACAGAGTGTTCTTTCTCCAGGTAGCTTTGACACATCCATGACAGAGTGTTCTTCCTCCAGGTAGCTTTGACACATCCATGACAGAGTGTTCTTTCTCCAGGTAGCTTTGACACACCCATGACAGAGTGTTCTTCCTCCAGGTAGCTTTGACACACCCATGACAGAGTGCTCTTTCTCCAGGTAGCTTTGACACACCCATGACAGAGTGTTCTTTCTCCAGGTAGCTTTGACACACCCATGACAGAGTGCTCTTTCTCCAGGTAGCTTTGACACACCCATGACAGAGTGTTCTTTCTCCAGGTAGCTTTGACACACCCATGACAGAGTGTTCTTTCTCCAGGTAGCTTTGACACACCCACGACAGAGTGCTCTTTCTCCAGGTAGCTTTGACACACCCATGACAGAGTGTTCTTTCTCCAGGTAGCTTTGACACACCCATGACAGAGTGTTCTTTCTCCAGGTAGCTTTGACACACCCACGACAGAGTGCTCTTTCTCCAGGTAGCTTTGACACACCCATGACAGAGTGCTCTTTCTCCAGGTAGCTTTGACACATCCATGACAGAGTGCTCTTTCTCCAGGTAGCTTTGACACACCCATGACAGAGTGTTCTTTCTCCAGGTAGCTTTGACACACCCATGACAGAGTGTTCTTTCTCCAGGTAGCTTTGACACACCCATGACAGAGTGTTCTTTCTCCAGGTAGCTTTGACACACCCATGACAGAGTGCTCTTCCTCCAGGTAGCTTTGACACACCCATGACAGAGTGCTCTTCCTCCAGGTAGCTTTGACACACCCATGACAGAGTGTTCTTCCTCCAGGTAGCTTTGACACATCCATGACAGAGTGTTCTTTCTCCAGGTAGCTTTGACACACCCACGACAGAGTGTTCTTCCTCCAGGTAGCTTTGACACACCCATGACAGAGTGTTCTTTCTCCAGGTAGCTTTGACACACCCATGACAGAGTGTTCTTTCTCCAGGTAGCTTTGACACACCCATGACAGAGTGTTCTTTCTCCAGGTAGCTTTGACACATCCATGACAGAGTGTTCTTTCTCCAGGTAGCTTTGACACACCCATGACAGAGTGTTCTTTCTCCAGGTAGCTTTGACACACCCATGACAGAGTGTTCTTTCTCCAGGTAGCTTTGACACACCCATGACAGAGTGTTCTTCCTCCAGGTAGCTTTGACACATCCATGACAGAGTGTTCTTTCTCCAGGTAGCTTTGACACACCCATGACAGAGTGTTCTTTCTCCAGGTAGCTTTGACACACCCATGACAGAGTGTTCTTTCTCCAGGTAGCTTTGACACACCCATGACAGAGTGTTCTTTCTCCAGGTAGCTTTGACACACCCATGACAGAGTGTTCTTCCTCCAGGTAGCTTTGACACACCCATGACAGAGTGCTCTTTCTCCAGGTAGCTTTGACACATCCATGACAGAGTGTTCTTTCTCCAGGTAGCTTTGACACACCCATGACAGAGTGCTCTTTCTCCAGGTAGCTTTGACACATCCATGACAGAGTGTTCTTTCTCCAGGTAGCTTTGACACATCCATGACAGAGTGTTCTTCCTCCAGGTAGCTTTGACACACCCATGACAGAGTGCTCTTTCTCCAGGTAGCTTTGACACATCCATGACAGAGTGTTCTTTCTCCAGGTAGCTTTGACACACCCATGACAGAGTGTTCTTTCTCCAGGTAGCTTTGACACACCCATGACAGAGTGTTCTTTCTCCAGGTAGCTTTGACACACCCATGACAGAGTGTTCTTCCTCCAGGTAGCTTTGACACATCCATGACAGAGTGTTCTTTCTCCAGGTAGCTTTGACACACCCATGACAGAGTGTTCTTTCTCCAGGTAGCTTTGACACACCCATGACAGAGTGTTCTTTCTCCAGGTAGCTTTGACACACCCATGACAGAGTGTTCTTTCTCCAGGTAGCTTTGACACACCCATGACAGAGTGTTCTTCCTCCAGGTAGCTTTGACACACCCATGACAGAGTGCTCTTTCTCCAGGTAGCTTTGACACATCCATGACAGAGTGTTCTTTCTCCAGGTAGCTTTGACACACCCATGACAGAGTGTTCTTTCTCCAGGTAGCTTTGACACATCCATGACAGAGTGTTCTTTCTCCAGGTAGCTTTGACACATCCATGACAGAGTGCTCTTTCTCCAGGTAGCTTTGACACACCCATGACAGAGTGCTCTTTCTCCAGGTAGCTTTGACACACCCATGACAGAGTGTTCTTTCTCCAGGTAGCTTTGACACACCCATGACAGAGTGTTCTTTCTCCAGGTAGCTTTGACACACCCATGACAGAGTGCTCTTCCTCCAGGTAGCTTTGACACACCCATGACAGAGTGTTCTTCCTCCAGGTAGCTTTGACACACCCATGACAGAGTGTTCTTCCTCCAGGTAGCTTTGACACACCCATGACAGAGTGCTCTTCCTCCAGGTAGCTTTGACACACCCATGACAGAGTGTTCTTCCTCCAGGTAGCTTTGACACACCCATGACAGAGTGTTCTTTCTCCAGGTAGCTTTGACACATCCATGACAGAGTGTTCTTCCTCCAGGTAGCTTTGACACATCCATGACAGAGTGTTCTTCCTCCAGGTAGCTTTGACACACCCATGACAGAGTGCTCTTTCTCCAGGTAGCTTTGACACATCCATGACAGAGTGTTCTTTCTCCAGGTAGCTTTGACACACCCATGACAGAGTGTTCTTTCTCCAGGTAGCTTTGACACATCCATGACAGAGTGTTCTTTCTCCAGGTAGCTTTGACACACCCATGACAGAGTGCTCTTCCTCCAGGTAGCTTTGACACACCCATGACAGAGTGCTCTTTCTCCAGGTAGCTTTGACACATCCATGACAGAGTGTTCTTCCTCCAGGTAGCTTTGACACACCCATGACAGAGTGCTCTTTCTCCAGGTAGCTTTGACACATCCATGACAGAGTGTTCTTTCTCCAGGTAGCTTTGACACACCCATGACAGAGTGTTCTTTCTCCAGGTAGCTTTGACACATCCATGACAGAGTGTTCTTTCTCCAGGTAGCTTTGACACATCCATGACAGAGTGTTCTTTCTCCAGGTAGCTTTGACACACCCATGACAGAGTGTTCTTTCTCCAGGTAGCTTTGACACATCCATGACAGAGTGTTCTTCCTCCAGGTAGCTTTGACACATCCATGACAGAGTGTTCTTCCTCCAGGTAGCTTTGACACACCCATGACAGAGTGTTCTTTCTCCAGGTAGCTTTGACACACCCATGACAGAGTGCTCTTTCTCCAGGTAGCTTTGACACACCCATGACAGAGTGTTCTTTCTCCAGGTAGCTTTGACACATCCATGACAGAGTGCTCTTTCTCCAGGTAGCTTTGACACATCCATGACAGAGTGCTCTTCCTCCAGGTAGCTTTGACACACCCATGACAGAGTGTTCTTTCTCCAGGTAGCTTTGACACATCCATGACAGAGTGCTCTTTCTCCAGGTAGCTTTGACACACCCATGACAGAGTGTTCTTTCTCCAGGTAGCTTTGACACACCCATGACAGAGTGTTCTTTCTCCAGGTAGCTTTGACACACCCATGACAGAGTGTTCTTTCTCCAGGTAGCTTTGACACACCCATGACAGAGTGCTCTTCCTCCAGGTAGCTTTGACACACCCATGACAGAGTGCTCTTCCTCCAGGTAGCTTTGACACACCCATGACAGAGTGCTCTTCCTCCAGGTAGCTTTGACACATCCATGACAGAGTGCTCTTTCTCCAGGTAGCTTTGACACACCCATGACAGAGTGCTCTTCCTCCAGGTAGCTTTGACACACCCATGACAGAGTGCTCTTCCTCCAGGTAGCTTTGACACATCCATGACAGAGTGCTCTTTCTCCAGGTAGCTTTGACACACCCATGACAGAGTGCTCTTCCTCCAGGTAGCTTTGACACACCCATGACAGAGTGCTCTTTCTCCAGGTAGCTTTGACACACCCATGACAGAGTGCTCTTTCTCCAGGTAGCTTTGACACACCCATGACAGAGTGCTCTTTCTCCAGGTAGCTTTGACACACCCATGACAGAGTGCTCTTTCTCCAGGTAGCTTTGACACACCCATGACAGAGTGTTCTTCCTCCAGGTAGCTTTGACACACCCATGACAGAGTGTTCTTTCTCCAGGTAGCTTTGACACACCCATGACAGAGTGCTCTTTCTCCAGGTAGCTTTGACACACCCATGACAGAGTGTTCTTTCTCCAGGTAGCTTTGACACACCCCTGACAGAGTGTTCATTCTCCAGGTAGCTTTGACACACCCATGACAGAGTGCTCTTTCTCCAGGTAGCTTTGACACACCCATGACAGAGTGTTCTTCCTCCAGGTAGCTTTGACACACCCATGACAGAGTGCTCTTTCTCCAGGTAGCTTTGACACACCCATGACAGAGTGCTCTTTCTCCAGGTAGCTTTGACACACCCATGACAGAGTGTTCTTCCTCCAGGTAGCTTTGACACACCCATGACAGAGTGCTCTTTCTCCAGGTAGCTTTGACACACCCATGACAGAGTGCTCTTTCTCCAGGTAGCTTTGACACACCCATGACAGAGTGTTCTTCCTCCAGGTAGCTTTGACACACCCATGACAGAGTGTTCTTTCTCCAGGTAGCTTTGACACACCCATGACAGAGTGCTCTTCCTCCAGGTAGCTTTGACACACCCATGACAGAGTGCTCTTCCTCCAGGTAGCTTTGACACACCCATGACAGAGTGCTCTTCCTCCAGGTAGCTTTGACACACCCATGACAGAGTGCTCTTCCTCCAGGTAGCTTTGACACATCCATGACAGAGTGCTCTTTCTCCAGGTAGCTTTGACACACCCATGACAGAGTGCTCTTTCTCCAGGTAGCTTTGACACACCCATGACAGAGTGCTCTTCCTCCAGGTAGCTTTGACACACCCATGACAGAGTGCTCTTTCTCCAGGTAGCTTTGACACACCCATGACAGAGTGCTCTTTCTCCAGGTAGCTTTGACACACCCATGACAGAGTGCTCTTTCTCCAGGTAGCTTTGACACACCCATGACAGAGTGCTCTTTCTCCAGGTAGCTTTGACACACCCATGACAGAGTGTTCTTTCTCCAGGTAGCTTTGACACACCCATGACAGAGTGTTCTTCCTCCAGGTAGCTTTGACACACCCATGACAGAGTGTTCTTTCTCCAGGTAGCTTTGACACACCCATGACAGAGTGCTCTTCCTCCAGGTAGCTTTGACACATCCATGACAGAGTGCTCTTCCTCCAGGTAGCTTTGACACACCCATGACAGAGTGCTCTTTCTCCAGGTAGCTTTGACACACCCATGACAGAGTGTTCTTTCTCCAGGTAGCTTTGACACACCCCTGACAGAGTGTTCTTTCTCCAGGTAGCTTTGACACACCCATGACAGAGTGTTCTTTCTCCAGGTAGCTTTGACACATCCATGACAGAGTGCTCTTCCTCCAGGTAGCTTTGACACACCCATGAGAGAGTGTTCTTTCTCCAGGTAGCTTTGACACACCCATGACAGAGTGCTCTTCCTCCAGGTAGCTTTGACACATCCATGACAGAGTGCTCTTCCTCCAGGTAGCTTTGATGGACCCATACACACAGGAAAGTAAAGGTGCTGAAAACGGATCTTTGAAATGATAGAAGAACCATTTCTGGTTCCACAAAGCACCTTTCAGACCGAGGTTCTTTAAAGTGGTGGTTCTCAACATTCTCTTCTTTTTTAATAGGGCCACAGACACCTTGTGTTTGTTTTTCTGCCCTTGTATGCTCTCATTTGCAATTGCACAATATATACTACATGTTTGGAGGGGCTTGTTTATTCTCCACGCTTATACCATCACCCACCATCCAGTAAAAGTTCTAACCGCTCTGTAGAACCAGGTTATGTTCTAGTTTGCTCCTTTTTTGGGTGGACCGCAACAGCGAGGAAATCGCAAATCTGTCACTGACTGACTAATTGAGTGACTGACACCCCATTTACACCTGTTTTTTAAATGTGACCTGGGTCCAGATAAGCTACCTGGATGTTATCTGGATAAGTAAAAATGCATGTTAACTCATTCTCTGCCAAAGACGTACCCGGACGTACTTTTAACAATGGCGTTCTGTGCCAAAGACGTACTCGGACGTACTTTCATGTTTTGGCTGTTTACATTACATCAGACACTTTCCCAGCCTGTGACATTGTTTCAAGTCAAACTGATAAAAGGAACCCGCTAGTTTAGTATTTATGGGTGGAGCCTGTGGTCGAAACAGAGTCCGATCCAGAGTTCTCGGCTGGCGACGATGGCGAGGAAGACGCCAGCGTTTTTGTTATTGCTCCACGACGGAGCGCCACTCCCTCTCAAGGAAGAGCTCTGTCACACTCAAGGGAGGGGGAATCGTCAAATGCGTCAAACCGCGTCACACACCCGTCCCCAGCAACCAAGGCGAAACATGTGTCACATAAACATTTCAAAGTTTACAGCACTAACGTAGCTATTGTGTGATCTTCTGTGCTAACGTTAGTTATGAGAGGTAACGTGACAGCAGGTAACGTTACAGCACTCGTTATTCCTGTGTGTGTGTGTGTGTGTGTGTGTGTGTGTGTGTGTGTGTGTGTGTGTGTGTGTGAGTGTGTGTGAGAGAGAGAGTGTGTGAGTGTGACCACATAAGGGTTCGTTCCATTTGTTTATGCTTTCATCAAGCTAAGCTAAAAATCCACATGGCAACTGTAAAATACATTCTCTTATTTTTTATTTTTTATTTATTTATTTGGGAAAACAAATACTGTATATGTCTGATGTGTCACTGAGGCAAAAAATAAAAGGCTCAAAAGAGAGTTCTGCTTGAAACGGTGTCCTTCACTAAAAACCTATTTTTCTCATATTTCTGTCCAAAGGAGGGCATTTTTAGTGAAAACAAGCTAACTTCCACTGCTTCTAACTAAACAAGGAAACATGGGAGAGTTTCAGTTTTTTACAAGGGGTAAGAAGAGAGTCTCTGCTTTATTGTGAGATATGTTGTGTAATTTTATTCCTAGCACAGAATATTCTGTGGGTCCTGGAAGATCAGGAAATATGCTCAAAATCCTGGCACTGGGAGCACACAGACCGAAATGACCCTGGCAGAGAATGAGTTAATGCAAGGTGTAAACACATCGTGATCAGGATGTGATCAGATTTGCCTGACCACATCAGCAATCAGAATCAGAATCAGAAAGACTTTAATGATCCCCAGGGGGAAATTGGGACAAGTTAGAGTAGCTCGCTCACAGAACACACATAGCATAAAATAAACAGTAGTAAATGCGATAGTAAGCAAAATAAGCAGAATAAGAACACAACATAGCATAGAATAACAGTAGTAAATGCGATAGAAGCAAAAATAAGTAGAATATGTCTAAGTAAACAAAATACGTAGAGTAAGTATACATTCCGTGCCAATTATCATTATTGCACACTGGACTTATATTAGGTCGGCTTGCCCTATACGTTACATGTGGCTCAGCCAGGCACAGTTAACCTATCGGCTGGCTCAGTCTCAGGGAGACTGAGCGTCTCCGAGGCGCTCTTTTAAGAGAGGCATTCTGGAGGTAGTCTGGCTCACATTGTGTTCAGATCTCTTTTATACCATTTACACCTGGTTTTTAAATGCTGCCATTATCCAGATCACTTATCCGGATACAGGTGGCATTTAAAAAGCAGGTGTAAATGGGGTGTGACTGACTGATTGAGTGATGAAGTTACAACATAGGTCGGCCCGGAACACGTGGTTGACCGGAACATGGTCCAGCCATATACTAGGTTTGACCTAGTTTTGTTCTGTGTATGTTGCACCTGTGACACACATTCTCAGCTGCGTACTGAAACACAAATTAACCTGTGTAAACAAATACCTTTGCCCCATCTCAGCCAAAAGTATCAGTCTGATAATGTGCCACACAGCGCATTGTCTTGCTCTGTAAATCTAATGACGACGTGCGACAACAACGTCGCGTTATTATCACACTGCAAATTGATATATCTGTATACAGTACATGCTGCAATACCAACCTCTGTTTTGTCTGTAAAGCTGTACAGCTTTAAATCTGCCAAGAGGCAGCATAGAGAGAATTGGATCTGTGTGTCAGCCTGATATTCAATATTTTCTGTTTGTTGTATTCTCAGCTAGATCCTATTCTCTGCTGCTGCAATGACCCAGTTTGCCCTGAAGGGGCATGATGAATATGGTCTAACCTGTCCTCTCTCCCTCCCCGGCCTTCCCGTAGAAGCTGAGTGCGCTGCCTCCGGCCCCGGAGCCCAACGACTGGTCGGCGGTCAGCATCAACACCGACCTGTACCTGGGAACCATCCGCTCGTCTGTCAGCAGCCTCATCGACAAGTTCCAGGCCGAGCTCAAAAGACTCTACGGGAAAGGTGAGAGGAGGCGTGGCCAAAGGTCATTTTCCACTCCGTTACGCCCATCAAACTGGGTGGTTTGTGTCTGCAAATGGAATAGAGAAGCAGAAGTTTAGGATATAATGACAAAGTACAGGGATTACATGACATGCCGACACACTATCTGCTACAAGGACAACAGGGCATCACATACAGGGCATCACATACAGTGACAACATAGTTCAATGCTTACTATATATAACGTGTAACGTTATATATATATATATATCCCAAAACGGGCCTGCTTTTCCATGATGGGTCACATGCACCGTACTACAGGAATGATATATATGAAAAATTCTCGATCATTATATTCTACATAGACTTTTAATATAAGAAGGGGTACAATGCAATAAAAGAAAATAACTTTAACAAGCATGCATCGCTACTGTAGGTGTTCTGTAGCATTATGTATCAGTGGTTCTACTGTAGGTGTTCTGTAGCATTATGTATCAGTGGTTCTACTGTAGGTGTTCTGTAGCATTATGTATCAGTAGTTCTACTGTAGGTGTTCTGTAGCATTATGTATCAGTAGTTCTACTGTAGGTGTTCTGTAGCATTATGTATCAGTGGTTCTACTGTAGGTGTTCTGTAGCATTATGTATCAGTAGTTCTACTGTAGGTGTTCTGTAGCATTATGTATCAGTAGTTCTACTGTAGGTGTTCTGTAGCATTATGTATCAGTGGTTCTACTGTAGGTGTTCTGTAGCATTATGTATCAGTGGTTCTACTGTAGGTGTTCTGTAGCATTATGTATCAGTGGTTCTACTGTAGGTGTTCTGTAGCATTATGTATCAGTGGTTCTACTGTAGGTGTTCTGTGGGACGGCTTTACCTCAGGAGGTAGAGCGGGTCGGCCAATGGCGCAAGGGTTGGCGGTTCGATCCCCGCTCCCTCCCAGCTGCTGTCGTTGTGTCCTTGGGCAAGACACTTAACCCCAAATTGCTCCCGATGGTGTGTAGGCACCCTGCGTGGCAGCCTGCCGCCATTGGTGTATGAATGGGTGAATGTAGACTATCTACTCATTGTAAAGCGCTTTGGATAAAAGCGCTATATAAATGCAGACCATTTACCATTAGACCATTTGTTCTGTAGCATTATGTATCAGTAGTTCTACTGTAGGTGTTCTGTAGCATTATGT
>NC_139628.1:60063397-60075897 GCF_964638095.1 Poromitra crassiceps | reverse complement strand
TCTGAACTGAACTGTTTCACAGTCAAATGAAAACAAACAGTCCTGTTTAGCTCAAAAGAGCTCAACTCTTTAAAAAAAAAAACGTGTTTTACATGGATGAGATATGAAACAAATATGTAATCGCACATTGGTTATTTAGAAATGTAACAAGTAGCCATTTGTTTCTTCTTCTACTCACGTCGTCATGGGGTTGGTTCACATGTTTCTTCTTCTACTCTCACGTCGTCATGGGGTTGGTTCACATGTTTCTTCTTCTACTCTCATGTCGTCATGGGGTTGGTTCACATGTTTCTTCTTCTACTCTCACGTCGTCATGGGGTTGGTTCACATGTTTCTTCTTCTACTCTCACGTCATCATGGGGTTGGGGTTGGTTCACATGTTTCTTCTTCTACTCTCACGTCGTCATGGGGTTGGTTCACATGTTTCTTCTTCTACTCTCATGTCGTCATGGGGTTGGTTCACATGTTTCTTCTTCTACTCTCATGTCGTCATGGGGTTGGTTCACATGTTTCTTCTTCTACTCTCATGTCATCATGGGGTTGGTTCACATGCATAAGAAGATTGTTTGGCTGCTGAGCCTTACTTTGGGCGGCCCTGGGTAGCTGAACATGGTTAAGGAATGCTTGTTTGAGTAATACTCTGCCCCTGGCACTTCCTTACTGTGTAAAGTCTATGTTTTACTGTGTCAAAGCTTTTGGAGAGTTTAGAGTAAAGAAATGAAATGATTTACAAGTGATATATATGTCACTTTAACTATAAGTTTGATTGTACTTGCCTGGAGAGCCAAATGAGAGATATTTGCACATAAAACTCTATTCCAATAGACCAGGCAAGTTCTACCAATCACATATATAAACATTTTAAAATATCAAAGGAAAAACTGGCCCAGGACTGCTTCAAGGCCCTTTGAAATACTGTACTTGTATATGAAATGTTTGCTTTTCTACTTATCTGAACCTGTTCAATAAAGATGTTTACCATAAATCACTCAGGACACGGAGGATTTTCCATGATGATATGTTGATCCCCTGAAGGTGACATTTGTCTTTGCCTCGCCACATCCACAGCGTCGGCGCCTCCTGCAGGCCAGGGAGAAACTCCTGGAGCTGCTACGTTCCTTCAGATGTTTCAGGCCCTGAAGTACAGCGGTTTGAAGACAACTCATTCAAATGTACGATTGGGCAAGGATACATGCAAATCTGAGAGGAATGACAGTTTGTGGGGAGGAGGGGGTTCGATTGATCGTAATAAGAACATTAAATTGCATCAACAACAGAGGGACAGAAGCAGAAAAACAGTATTAACAAATACTTCTTCATATGTATTCTAGCTGAGTTAGGAGGTTCCCACTTTCCACCATGACTGCCAAACAATTTGACAATCACAGCAAAGTGTTCATATTATTATTAGTATGTTTAGTGAGAAAGTGAATTTCCACACTTTTTTGATTTCCACCTGTTTTCTCCCCAATTGTAACTACCGGTACTTCCTGCTGAGCCGTAGACTATGCTTCCTCTGATACATGTGCACATGATGTGCAGTCGCCAGCCACTTCTTTTCAGCTGACAGCAAGGGGTTTCACTGGCAGGACATAGCGTCTGGGAGCATCACGTTATTCCCCCCAGCTCCCCTCCCCACTGAACAGGCGCCCCAACCAACCAGAGGAGGCACTAGCGCAGCGATCAGGACACATACCCTTAATCCAGCTTCCCACTGCACAGACACGGCCAATTGTGCCTGTATGGACGCCCGACCAAGCCGGAGGCAATAAGGGGGCTTGAACCTGCGACCCTCATGTTGGTAAGCAGGGAATCTACTGCTGCACTACCTGGACGCCCAAATGTCTTTTTCACATTATCCAATCAGCACAACAGTGATTCACACCTCACAACCCTAACCCTAACCCTTGGTGACGAAAACACCTTAGTACATTTTCGCTCACAATGGGGACTCAGAATGGCGATATCTGCGGAACGCTGGGGCTAGGGTTAGGGTTGGGCCTCCTGGGGGGCGTATCCGAAAACCAACAGCACCATCGTGCTCAACGACCAGAAACAGGCCTAGTAGGATGTGTTTGGTGACGAAAACACCTTAGTAAATTTTCGCTCACAATGGGGACTCAGAATGACGATATCTCCGGAACGCTGGGGCTAGGGTTAGGGTTGGGCCTCCTGGGGGGCGTATCCAAAAACCAACAGCACCATCGTACTCAGCGACCAGAAATAGGCCTAGTAGGATGTGTTTGGTGACAAAAACACCTTAGTAAATTTTCGCTCACAATGGGGACTCAGAATGGCGATATCTGCGGAACGTTGGGGCTAGGGTTAGGGTTGGGCCTCCTGGGGGGGCGTATCCAAAAACCAACAGCACCATCGTGCTCAGCGACCAGAAATAGGCCTGACACCATCTGAATTGTCCAATATGCTGTGAACATCAACCTCACATGCCGAAAAGCTCAAATTCAAGCAAGCATTTGTAATTATTGGCTACACCTATCTGCTCCAAGCCTAGACAGAGAAGTAGTCTCTGAGGGGCCCAAGTCGTACCTCAGAGGCCCAAGCCAGACGAGTGTTATTTGTATCTGAGGTCGAGGAGGTGGGGGTATATTTTGGGACTGTGTGTGTGTGTGTGTGTGTGTGTGTGTGTGTGTGTGTGTGTGTGTGTGTGTGTGTGTGTACGGGTGGTGGGGGTGGTTTGGTTACACTCAGTCTCGTGTGTCACAGTGCACAGTGGACCCTCTGAGGCAGCTGCTCTCTGGTGAGTGTCCATATCTACTTTTCTCTCTCTCTCTCTCCTTCTCTCTCATCGTTCCTGTGCTCGCTCTCTCTTTGTTTTCTGCATAGTCATCTCTACATAATGTCACCACTATGTCTCTCTGGGGAGTGTTGTTTGTATTTTGTATTTTATTTTATTTTTTAGCATATGGCTGGTTGGAGTTGAGGCCTGGAGGTGCTTAGCTATATTTGTGTATGTGGTTAAAAAAATCTCTCTCTCTCTCCCTCACCCCCCCCCCCCCCCTCTCTCTCTCTCTCTCTCTCTCTCTCACACACACACACACACACACACACACACACACACACACACACACACACACACACACACACACACACACACACACACACACACACACACACACACACACACTTGCTGTCTGTCTCTTGCTCTCTCTCAGCTCTTTTCAAATGTTGTTCTGATTTTGCACAGTAAAATGTTAGTTTACAATATAGACAACACTGCAATACAGTTCAGTTCACCCCTAATAAGGCTTCTGTTGCAATCAATGTAGTAGCAGATTGAAATTTCAAGAAACAACTGCAACCCTAACCCTAACCCTTCTTCATGAGTTGAGTTTGATCACAGTTATAACAGTTCATCAGTTTTTAAATAAGGCAGAATCATGTTCTTGTTTAGAAGAGGGAAGCACTGACTGCAGGATGGCTCAGTGGCTATAGAGCAAGATTTATTTCTGGAAAGATGTTAGCTATTCGTCTCTGGCCCTGTATTCTCTCTCTCTGTCTCTCTCTCTCTCTCTCTCTCTCTCTCTCTCTCTCTCTCTCTGTCTCTCTCTCTCTCTCTCTCTCTCTCTCTCCTCTCTCTCTCTGTCTCTCTCTCTCTCTCTCTCTCTGTCTCTCTCTCTCTCTCTCTGTCTCTCTCTCTCTCTCTCTCTCTCTCTCTCTGTCTCACTCTGTCTCTCTCTCTCTCTCTCTCTCTCTCTCTCCCTCTCTCTCTCATCATGCTTAAAAAGCAGACCCCATAATAACAGCTCTACGGACATGCTGACACTATGCTAATTAAGCTTGCACAATATATTCAGCTTGAGCGGCACTTAAAGATGCAAATGTCAAAATTGATCAAAATTAAAAATTATTATGGAAAAATTATTAAAAATGACAAGTGATCCTTTCACTAAGAACTATTCTTCTTTGTCTTAGACTTCTGATCTGATAATGCAATAATTTCAAAGATTGTGTCAAAATTAACAGAATAACACCTTGGGTGAGGATATATCACAGAAAATTGGAGCTTTTTGGAATTTAGATCAATTCATTCAGCTCAACTCAACTTAAAATTCCAAAATGCTTGGATTTAGGATGATAAATGAGCCACATTGTGCTTTGCTTAGTAGTTTGGCATGCAAGTGACCCAAATTAAATGAATGCCATCTAACCCCAAGAACCTCAATATCACAGCAGGTTCGATGCCCCGTCCAAAGGCGGGTTGATTATGCTGAAAATGACCCTGCCTCTCCGCCGTGTAGGAATGGCCTCTACTGGCAACCTCTCTGAAGAGCAGGTGCACTGCTCCATCTGTCTGGACGTCTTCACCAACCCCGTGTCCATCCCCTGCGGGCACAACTTCTGCCAGAGCTGCATCCTGGGATACTGGAAGACCAGCCCTTTGTATCAGTGCCCTATGTGCAAGAAGTCCTTCCACAAGAGGCCCGATATCAGCGTCAACACTGTTCTGAGGGAGATCGCAGAGCAATTCAAAGAGCTGAGGGTTAGAAGTGTGGATGTAAAGACAAGCAAGGAGAAAGAGAAGAAGTGGACCATGGACAGAAGTAAAAAGGAGGACGAGGAGAGGCTCCTGGAGAAAGACCAGAAGCAGCAGGTTCTGGAGGAGCTGAAAGAAAGGCAAGAGGAGGATAGGAGAAAGAAGGAGGGCTCAACAGAGAAACCGGCTGAGAAGAAGCCATCCATGGAACTGCAAGAGGAATTACCACCGTTGGTACCTCCACTGCCTGGGCCAGAAACCTCTCCACCGCCATCACCATCATCTCCGCCTCCGGGGTGCGAAATGTCACCTCCAGCCACACCTCAAGGCCCATCACCACCACTGGCCCAAACAACGCCCCCACCCTCACCACAAGTCCCCCCACCACCCACAGCTCCGCAGACCTCATCTGCACCTCTCATCTGGGAGGAGGTCCTCTGCGATGTGTGTCTGGGCGAAGACAGGCCGAAAGCTCTCAAGTCCTGCCTGGTGTGCCTGACCTCCTACTGCGAGGTGCATCTCAAGTCCCACACGGCCAGGTTCACCAAGCACAAGCTGATAGAGCCTGTCGCCAACATGGAGGACAGGATGTGCCCCAAGCACGAAAGGCTCCTGGAGCTGTTCTGTAAGAAGGATCAAACCTGCGTGTGCGTACTGTGCACCGAGATGGACCACCGGGGGCACTACACCGTCCCTGTAGAGAGGGAATGGACAGAGAAAAAGGTGAGAGGGGTTTGTGGTTTCTACTTCAGCTATGCAGATTGGAATCATTTCTCAGAGGCAGAAACGCATTGGCTTAGTTGGAGCAAAAGAACCATAGTTTTTCTGGTAACGAGAAGGTCCAGTGAAAAGAGGCAACGGGCAAGAGAGGAGACACCAATATCAACCAAGATCAAACTAGGCATAGCCTATAGCTATGCTAGTTAGCTCCTTCTGACCAAACATCAATATTGTGATCTTGAGTGAATGTTGTCATTCATATTTGTTTATTTATATTTTGACATTGACATTGATTCAAGTTAGCCAGTACAGTAGCTAACTTGCACTCAGAAAAACTGGTGCTTTGGCTCCTCCCATTGAGAATTAACTCAACCAATCAGATTATTTCTGGCTCCAGAGCAGCTCTGCTTCTGAGAAATGTAGTCTAATCCGCCACAGAGATGATTTTCTGATGGGGACCAAGCACACCATGCAGTTCAGCACCATGGAGTTCAGCACAGATGCTTTTATAAAGGTAAGAAGTGTGTTCTTGTCCTTGTCATTGCAACCTGCTTGTGACATGTTCTGGTGCAGGCGCAGCTGAAGAGGACCGAAATCGATGTCCAGCAGATGATCCAGGACCGACTGAAGAAGGTGGAGGAGATCAAACACTCTATGGAGCTCAACAAAGTGAGTCTCATGGGATCCACATTTCATGGGATCAAATGATCAATTGTCTGTATGTGGTACTGTTACGTTCCCAAGTGTGACCAGGGGAGAAAGGATGTAACATATAAAACACAACAAACCGGGGGAACAAAGGAGACAGAGATCATTTACAATAATCAGGTTTTTATTACTAAAAATAAGGTTAAATCAAAAGGATCAAATTGAATCAACACAGGACTGCTTCCTGAAACAGAGGATGAGTGGTTAGTAAACACAAAAGCTACGGTGAATCAAATAAACTGACCACACTCTCAAGGAGAGTCAACAGGCGCTTCACTCTCAGTCTGAGAGTCACTCTCTAAGACCCACTCTCAGTCTGAGAGTCACTCTCTAGAAGAGTTAAAGGTTTTTGACCGACACCGATCCACAAGTGCTAAGCACCATGCAGCACACAAAGCTGTCAGATGGCCCACTGGGTCTGTCTCTCCATTGAAGCTGCAGCCTCTGATTGACAGAGTGAGTACACCTGTGCTCTCCTGCACAGGTGCGACAGCACAGGGGGGGGGGCTGGAGAGGAACAATCAAGCACAGACACTCCCACGTAACAGGTACATACTAGCTACTAATAGTGTCAGTAATATTTACATTTACAATTAATATTCCACTAAAGTAAACAGCATATAGCCCAGATAAGATTATACCCCAACCAGAAGGCACTTGGATCGGGGAGCACAGTTGCTGCCCTCCTCCAGGGCCAATTGTCTGTGCTATTATTCCTGGTTCATGAGGCTCGCTTATTCATGAGACTGTTTGCCAGCCAGTGTCTCCAAAATGTGATTGCTTCTTCCTTGGCCCAACAACCTAACCCTGGACCCTTCCAAGTTTCATGAAAATCAGCCAAGTAGTCCCCCCCCAACCCCGCTGTAATCCTGCTGACAAACAGACAGACAGACAGACAAACCAAGATAATGATAGTTGAGATATGCCCGATATTGGCAGTGTAAGTTCTGCTTTCATAGTAATATTCAGCACTCTATTCTTATATGCAGGAATATCTGTGATTGGGATATGATATATATGTGATTGGGATATGAGATATCTGTGATTGGGATATGAGGAAGTAGTGGAAAAAATACCTTGTAATTTGGATAAGAGCTGGGATTCAACATTTATCTCATTTAATTCACTGATAAGTTTTCTTACTTACATTTGACTGCAATGTGTTATGAGGCTACAACATTCTGTCCATGAATGATGCAGGATTGACTGGTTGCCGTATTACTTATGGCAAAGACAGAGCCTCAGCCAAAGCAGCCAGTGGTGAGTGTAGTACTGAAGTACAAAGATGTAAAACACCAAGAGACTCAAGGGGTCGCCAAAGTCATCAACCTGGCATCGGCTCGAAATAAAACGAAATTCAACTGACCTCCATGTTGTCATGCTCCACTCCCAGGCGAGCGCCCAGAAGGAGATAGCGGACAGCATGCAGGTCTTCTCGGAGCTGGTGCGCTCCATCCAGAGGACGCAGGCGGAGCTGGTCTTGGCCATAGAGGAGAAGCAGAGGCAGACGGAGAGGTGCGCCGAGGGCCTCATCGCTGAACTGGAGCAGGAGATCACTGAGCTGAACAGGAGGAATACAGACCTGGAGAACGTGGCGCGTACCGACCACATCCACTTCCTACAGGTGAGAGAACGTTTTGTGTTTGAGTAAAGTTGAGGGTCACTTTTTTGTATAAAGTTGCCATATGTGCAGAAGTTATTTTGATCAACGGGGACAACGGATGGAAATTAGCCTCGTGCTAAATCCGGCAATTTTTACACTTTTACTATGTTCCAGATTTTACTATCTGTTCTGTGGTTTCTGTGTTCATTAATTTTGCACTGTCCCGTCCAAATAAACTAATAAAATAAATAAAATAAATCACTTTGCCCTAAAAAAAATCTGATCAAAATATATCATGGTCTTGAAGATCACATCACATCACATCACATCACATCACATCACATCACATCACATCACTTCCTATTTCTCTTCTTCTTTGACAAGAAGGTTAAACAAGATGGAAGTGATGCTTTCATCGACCTTTCACTCGTTCAGACCAGAGACTGTATATAGACTGTATATGGACCATACTGTATATAGACTATGGAACAGAGACTGTATATAGACTGTATATGGAACAGAGACTGTATATGGACTGTATATGGAACAGAGACTGTATATAGACTGTATATGGACGTGATGACAGCTCCTCAAAAGTGAAGCGAAAAAATCTCGATCTCCCACTTGTGGCTGGCTGCAGTATAGGTCTTAATTCCCACCCACTCCATATTAGTGGATGAGACATGAGCCAAACTAGTACAAGTAGACGCTACACGTAAGATATATTTTTTCTTCTGATAAGTTTGTTTTTAAACGCTGTAGTATAATATAAGCATGGCTGATTGACAGCTGTGACAGCCACTCTCAAACCTTTGTCAGAAAGTGGCATGGCTGAGGGGGCTCAGCCCGACTCCGGTTGCAAATGACGTCACCAAAGCAAGATGGCAGCCCGCTAAAACGAGATATTTGGCTTCATTTTTGCATACCAGTACAGATAGGCCTAGGCGGCATCCATATTGATATACAGTCTATGCTTCAGACTACAGGAACTCTGAAAGCTTTAGCTTTGTTTCTGCTGGAACAACAGCGCCCTCTTCCTGTTTTGTGCTGTAAAGCAATTCATATGATTTCCCAGCAAATCACGGTGGCAGTGTAAAATGCACAGAAGAGGCTGCCAATGCTCTCAGCAATGGTCTTGTTTGTCTAATAAGATCATTTGAAGGATGTAATTCCATTTTGGAAAAAACATTTCCTGGTATTAATAATTGCATACTAGGCCTATTTCTATTACACAATTTTCTATTACACAATTACTACTGTATATTGTAAATAGCATGATCTCATTATATGGATCAAAACCTACTTATTAATTTATTGTCTGTACTTCTCTGTAGAGTTTCCCAGCACTTAGCACTCCTCCATCTGTCAAAGACTGGTCTGGGACCAGTGTTCCTACTGACATGTGTGTTGGCATCACCAGGAGAGCTGTGTCCAAACTGCAGGCAACACTAAACGAGATGATAGGCAAACTGGCTGAAAGCGGTAGGATTTCCCTCAGCAATACCAGCACATTTATATGTTATTACTGTTTATTTTTCATATCAACTTGTCTAAAGCTGAACTTAGCATGTCTAAGGATACTTTTTTACTTTGATGTTACAGAGATCAAAAAGATTCAGAAATACACAGGTAAATTTGTTTGATTCTATCACTCTTTTTCACCTTCTCACCAATATGGAAAACATATTGTCCTGTTCCAGTTGGCACTGTGCTAATCACCTTTCTAAGATGGAAGAAAACCCTCTGATATATCGTTTGTCTTCTTTCGATCCAGTGGATTTAACTCTGGACCCGGACACAGCCAACCCATGGCTGCAGCTTTCTCAGGACCGCCGTCAGGTGAGGCACCTGGGGGCGTGGCAGGACCTCCCAGACCACGCCGAGCGCTTCGACACCGTGGTCATTGTCCTGGGCCAGGAGGGCTTCACCTCCGGGAGACATTACTGGGAGGTCCAAGTGGGGGACAAGGACGACTGGTACCTGGGCGTGGCTAGATCCTCTGTCAACAGAAAGGGGAGGATCTCTGTAAGCACCGCCCAAGGCTACTGGGCTCTGGCCATGAAAAAGGGCCAGGAGTACCGGGTGTCAACGTCCCCACCGTTGCTGCTGGCCCTCGACAATAAGCTCAAACGGGTGGGTGTCTATGTGGACTACGAGGAGGGACAACTGTCCTTCTATGACTTGAGGGCCCGGACCCACATTTACACGTTCAAGGATAGATTCATGGAGAAGATCGTGCCCTTCTTTTACCTGTACTGCTGCGACAAAGCATCTGACACCATGGTGATCTGTCCCGTCAGTGAGAAAACTACAATCAAGCAAAGCTAAGGAAAACGTTTGAGAAAAACTGGAAAGCTCCTGTGAGAATTACAGCTAAGGTGATTTTGTGGTGAATTACAGCTAAGGTGATTTTGTGGTGAATTACAGCTAAGGTGATTTTGTGGTAGACAAACATTTTACCAAATCGGATTTTTCTCCCATTTATTCCCAAATTGTACTTGGCCAATTCCCCCTGCTGTCCTGCTCATTGCTCCTCCACCTCTCGGATGAGCAGATGTGCAGTCGCCAGCCGCTTTTTTCACCTGACAGCGAGCAGTTTCACTGGCAGGATTTAGCACGTGGGTGGATCACGCTATTCCCCCCAGTCCCTCTCCCCCCTGAACAGGCACCCCATCCAACCAGAGGAGGCGCTAGTGCAGTGCCCCGGACTCATAGGTTGAGGCGATGTCTCGTCATAGACGCTGGGTTAGCTGGCTGGGGGCGTGGTCAGGGTGGGGTAAATCCTCCCATTCTATCCATTCAACAGAACTGCAGTAAATGCACATCTGAACATTGTCTATGTACCTGCTCTATATCCCCAATCCTGTGGTGTATAGCCGCAGCACCGTCCTTTGGTGAGTCAGCCCATTGAGATATATGGGCGGTTTTACCCCACTCGCGCGCCAGCCGTATAACATTTTGTGGGCGTTCCCACACATGCCGACTGTCTCTATACTCCACCGGCTTCCCACCCGCAGACACGGCCAATTATGTCTGTAGGAACGACTGACCAAGCCGGAAGTACCGCTGGCGAGAATTGAACTGGGGTCTCCACGGTGGTATGGTCCTCACTACCATACCATAACTATTACACTACCCAGACACCTCTAGACAAACCTAACCTGTTTTCATGAAAGAATGTTTGGTTTATTTGTATGTAGGGTACAGTATATTTGTAATATCATAGCTTGATATATTAATTATGCATATATGTCCAAACCATGCTGCAAAGCCTTGAACGCATGACACTTTACTAAATCATAACTGAAAAATGAAGAATGAAACAGTTTACTGATTTTTGCATGTTAATTTGATTTAGCATCTTTAGTGCGCCAAATGTTGTACTGTATGTTGAGAAGAGTGATTATGGTTTACAACAATAAATATTGTGTCAAATATTCCACAAATGTCAGAAGCCCTGGTTTAATTTAAGAATCATTTAAGTTCAATTGTTGGAGTGTTGGAAAATGAAAGAATAACCATGAATTAAGGAAAAAGAATAACCACTTCCCCGTAAGAGATGAGTTTGGGTTAATGATGTGTAAGTAGGAAAATCAAACATTGCAGAAGAGCAATCACGAGTCAGGTGAGTCATTTTTCGATCCAAATGTGTTCGGTTTTGTTCTGTTAAACTTTGCTTTTGCTTTCAGTGTGAATGGCTGTTTAAGTGTTTAAAGGGGGACTAACCCCCTAGATATGTATTAGAACAGTGATTTGAAAATACCTATGGAAAAAACCAAGAAATTACATATGCTCTTGTCTATACTGGACTCTTTGGCTGTGTTGAAGTCCAGATTTTTTTTCGGAAATCGACGCCATTACAGTTTGCCTACTGCCTCAAAAATAATTTATTTGAGAGGGGCCATATCTGTATAAATATCAACAACTAGCCAACGCTGGTGGCCTGTTTGGAAAGAGCTTTGCTCAAAATGGTTGAAAGTTATATCAATTTGGTAATTCAGTGGCGAACTAGAAATTTAATTATTTTTCTGCATGTATCTCTATGGAAACTACTCAAACTACGTTACGAGAGCAAAGTGACATGGGCTCGTTAACAGCAGCACACCGCACAATACGACAAACCCCCCGTTCTGGGGTAACACAATGCGAGATTTCTCTACGTCATTCCCTCGTCCAAGTTGCCATATAGTCCCTTTTTCATTTTAGTTTGGGGGCTTTTCGTGATTCTTGTTAAAAGTTGTGCAAAAGTTTTCCTCTCAGCACAGTGCAGGCTGCCTGCGCCAGTGCGCCTCCTCCCTCCTGCCAGACCCCGGCTGGCGAAACAGCCTGCTGCATGCATGGGGCGCTTGTAACCTCACGGAGCAACAAACAAACAGACAGAAATAGCTGGTGTGCGATTTAGAGAATACAGTCTGAGATTGGGTACAGGATTGAGGGAATCCCGCATCTGTTTGTGAAGGTGCGACTGGACAGGACGCTTTTCACAGACAGGCACAGTAGTCGGAGCGAGGCGAGTGTCTCTCAGGGCTACTCAGGGCACAGCTGCAGATCTTTCCTCCTCCTCATCCGCGCATTCAGTCTGTCCAAAATCATTACCGATATAATCTCAGTAGGAGGGATGCAGGGAAATATGATAGTAGCCGATGTGTTTAGAGAAGCTTTGTCACGTTGTCACGTCGTAGTATAGCGTTATATTTTACATGTGCGCTAAACTGCGACCATATTTGTTTGCGGAAATATCAGACTGCTCTCTCTGCTCTCAGAGCACAGAGAGCTCTGCTCTGCTGCGCGCGCCCGCGGAGCTTGGAGCTAGTGCATGAGGTTTACAGTACGACTCTCTCCCGCATGCCTGGGCTGGAGACAGCTGCTTCCAACTCGGACTGATAATATATACATCATCATTCGAGCTTATCCAGGTAAGATATTAATAAAGTAGTGACACATTCAGCGGGAAACTAACTATAATTAAGACAT